>NC_051335.1:43431747-43697262 GCF_015220235.1 Choloepus didactylus | reverse complement strand
AGCATTAGCTTGGACACTTCTATGACCTTAAGACTGTAACTTTGTAACCAAATAAACCCCCTTTATAAAAGCCAATCTGTTTCTCATGTTTTGCAAAATGGCAGCATTAGCAAACTGGAACAGGTAGGTTGCGTAACTGAAACAGGCTAACCACAAAGAAAGTATTTTAGAAATATACAGAAACAAAAATGAGAAATGGATCAGTCAGATGCATCACAAAAGATCAAGTATATCCAAAAGAAGGTTGCAATAAAGGTAAAGAAAGGAAAAAAAAAGATATGACATATAAAACCAAAGAGCAAATTTGCTGAATACTATATTTACAGGAATAACACTGTATGTTAATGGATTAAATTCCTAATCACAGGACACAGAATGGCAGACTGCATAAAAAAGTAGAATCCAACTATATGTTGTTACAAAAGACTCACCTTAGACCCAAAGACACACTAGGTGGAAAGTGAAACAATGGAAAAATATAATCTATGCAAATAATTACCAAAAGAGAGCCAGGGTAGCTATACTAACATTGGACAAAGTAGACATTAAGTCAAAAGCTGTTATAAGAGACAAAGAAAGACATCATATATATAAAAAAGGGACAATCCCCAAGAAGAAATAACAATCCCCTATATTTATGCACTTAACCATAAAACCCCAAAATACATGATAAAAACACTGGAAAAACTGAAGGGAGAAATAGACACTTCTACAATAAAAGATGGAGATTTTAATACATCACTCTCATCAATAGACAGAGCATCTAGACAGAAGATCAATAAAGAAACAGAGAACTTGAATAATATAATCAACTAGGCATAACAGACATATACAGAATATTGCACCTACAAAACAACAGGATATACATTCTTCTCAAGTGTGCATGGATCTTTCTCCAGGTTGGACCACATGTTGGGTCACAAAACAAATCTCAATAAATTAAGACATTGAAATTATACAAAGCATCTTCTCTCACCATAATGGAATGAAACTGGAAGTCAATAACAGGTGAAGAAATGGAAAATCCACAAATATATGGAAGTAATATATCACCCTCTTTTTTTTTACTTTTTATTTTGAAATAAATTCATACTTACAAGACAGTTGCAAAAATAATACAAACCCCATAGACAGAACTCCAGCCTACCCCAACCCCCCCACACACTGATACCCAGATCTATAAATTTTAATATTTTGTCACTTTACCATTTCTTTCCCTCCCTCCCTCCCTCCCTATCATCCATCATCTATTGCTCTGTCTTCTGAACATATGAGAGCAAGTTGCACACATCCTTGAAAAAATAATATGATTTATACATTTCCTATGAACAAGAATATTCATTTATGTAATCACATTAAGTGTAGTTAAGAAATCAAGAAATTTAACATTGACATAAAGCTTATATTCTATATTTCATTTTTTTCTTATGTCCCAGTTGTGTCCTTTTGAGCCTTTTCTCCTTTATTCTTAGATATCATCCAGGATCATCTATGGCATCTCATTGTCATTATATATTTTAGGCTTTTTTTTCAATTGTGGAAACATATATACAGCATAAATCTTCCTATTCCAGTGCCTCCCAAGCATTCCATTTAGTGGGATTAATCACATTCACAATGTTGCAATGCCATCAACTTCCCACCATCCATTACTAGAAATTTCCCTTCACCCCAAACAGAAACCCTACACTTACTTCTTATTAACTCCCCATTGCCCCTTAGCCCATTTCTCATAACCCATACTCTACTTTTCATCTCTATGATCACACTCTCTGATACTTTCTTTGTGTCTACTGTGGGGCTTAAATTTAACATCCTAAATTTATAACAATCTTATTTTCTTTGATACCAACTTAACTTCAATAGGACACATAGACTATGTTCCTATACTCTTCCATTCCCCCACCTTTATGTAGTTCTTGCCAAAAATAAACTATTTTACATTGAGTCCAAAACCACTGATATATCATTATACTTTATATATTTTAGATCCTGTAGGAAGTACATAGTCGAGTTACAAATCACAAATACAGTAGTATTTGTATTGATATTTACCATGTGATCTTTACTGGAAATCTTTATTTCTTCATGTGGTTTCAGTCAATTGTTTAGTGTCCCTTCCTTTCAGCCTGCACAATTCCCTTTAGCATTTCTGATAGGACTGATCTACTGATGATGAAGTCCCTCAGCTTTTGATTATCTGGGAATGTTTTCATCTCCCCTCATTTTCAACCTCCAGGTGTTTGTGAATTTTCTAAGTCTCTGCTGGTTATTGACTTCTAATTGTATTCCATTGGGTCAGAGAACATGCTTTGAATAATTTAGATTTTTTTTAATTTATTGAGGCTTGTTTTATGTCCCAGCATATGGTCTATTCTGGAGAAAGTTCTGTGATCACCAGAGAAGGATGTGTATCCTGGTGATTTCGTATTTAATGTTCTATATATGTCTGTTAAATCCAATTAATTTACCAGATTGTTTGGATTATCAATTTCCTTATTGGTCTTCTGTCTGGTTAATCTATCTATAAGAGAGAGTGATGTGTTGAAGTCTCCCACAATTATTGTGGAACCATCCATTTCTTCCTTTAATTTTGCCAATGTTTGTCTCATGTATTTTGTGGCACCACAATTGGGTGTATAAACATTTATGATTCTTATTTCTTCTTGTTGAATTGCCCCTTTTATTAGTATGTAGTGGCCTTCTTTGTCTCTCAAAACATCCCTGCATTTGAAGTCTATTTTATCTGAGATTAATATTGCTACACCTGCTTTCTTTTGGCTGTAGCTTGCATGAAATATTTTTTTCCATCCTTTCACTTTCAGTTTCTTTGTGTCCCTGTGTCTAAGATGAGTCTCTTGTATGCAACATATTGATGGTTCATTTTTTTTGATCCATTCTGCGAACCTATATCTTTTAATTGGGGAGTTTAATCCATTTACATTCAACGTTATAACCGTGAAGGCATTTCTTGAATCAGCCATCTTATCCTTTGGTTTATGTTTGTCATATTTTTCCCCTCTGTCTATTAATATCCTTTATTGTACCCATACCGAATCTCTTTAGTACTGAACCTTTCTCCAAGTCTCTCTGTCCTTTCTTTGTTTCTCTGTCTGTAGGGCTCCCTTGAGTATCTCCAGTAGGGCAGGTCTCTTGTTAGCAAATTCTCTCAGCATTTGTTTGTCTGTGAAAAATTTAAGCTCTCCCTCAAACTTGAAGGAGAGCTTTGCTGGATAAAGGATTCTTGGTTGGAAATTCTCTCTCTAGTATTTTAAATATGCCATGCCACTGCCTTCTCACCTCCATGGTGGCTGCTCAGTAGTGACTACTTAGTCTTATGTTGTTTCCTTTGTATGTAGTGAATTCGTTTTCTCTTGGTGCTTTCAGAACTTGCTCCTTCTCTTCAGTATTTGAGAGTCTGATCAGAATATGTCTAGGAGTGGGTTTATTTATTCTATTTGGAGTTCACTGGGCTTTTATGCTTTGTGTATATTGTGTAGAAGGTTTGGGAAGTTTTCCCAACAATTTCTTTGACTACTCTTTCTAGACCTTTACCCTTATCTTCCCCTTCTGGGACACCAATGAGTCTTATATTTGGACATTTTATTTTATCTATCATATCCCTGAAATCAATTTTGATTTCTTCAATTTTTCCCCAGTCTTTCTTTTGTTCTTTCTTTGTCCATTCTGTGGTTCTCAAGGTCACTGAGTCATTGTTCAGCTTCCTGTAGTCTTGTACTATGAGTATCCAAAATCTTTTTAATTTGGTCAACAGTTTATTTCCATAAGATCATCTATTTTTTTATTTACTCTTGCAATTTCTTCTTTATTCTCTTCTAGGGTCTTCTTCATGTCCTTTATATCCTGTGCCATGCTCTTCTTCATGTCCTTTCTATCCTGTGCCATGCTCTCATTGTTTGTCTGTAGTTCTTTGATTAATTGCTCCAAGTACTGTGTCTCCTCTGATCTTTTGATTTGGGTGTTTGGGTTTGGGTTATCCATATCATCTGGTTTTTTCATATGCTTTAAAATTTTCTGTTATTTTTGGCCTCTTGGCATTTGCTTTACTTGATAGGGTGATTTTAGGATATGTAGGGTTATTCAAAGACTAATCTCTAATTTGTCATATCTACAGCTTGGTGGTGTACACTTTAATCAGCAGATGGCATCTGTGAATCATCTACTCCCCTCAAGTCAGTTCTCCCCAACTTTGTCTTTGTGGTGTGTGGGGGTCTGATTCTTGTGGGGTCCATTTGGTGCACCAAGTTTGGGTGTGTTGTTAGTGCTGCCTGCCCTGAGTGTGGGGCATGTGTCTGAGCAGTTAGGAAGGGAGAGAGCTTTAATAATCGAACCTCCAAGGTGTTCCTGGAGATTTAAGGCTGTTGCAAGAGTCTAAACCTTCATTTCAGTCTCACCACAGACCATCTCTGCTGCTGACCCACAAGTCCTTTGTATTGGTGTATGGACCCTGGGATTTCCAAGTGGGTCCCTCTTCCAAGCTGTGCCCTTCTAGAGCCTCTGCTGAGGAAAGGTTGTGCTATGTCACAAGTGGACACCATCCCTCAAGGGAAGTTCTGGGCCACCAGACCATGTAGGGGTGTTCCCAGCCTGCCGTAAGGATGGCTGAATGGGGAATATTACTTTCCACCTTTTCACACAACTCTGCCTTCCCAGCTTCAGGACCATTTGCTGTGACTGCACAAAAGGCTATTGTCCACACCCAATATTGTGTCATGTGTGTGTGTTGCTGGAAACACTTCTGGTCACACTAGGTTTTTTGGCATGGCTCTGCGCTGTGGTGCCTGTGCTTGGCAGGAGTGTTCCCAGCCTCCTGAGAAGATGGCTGCAAGGGGCATGGTTTCTTCCCCTTTTGACTCACCTCTGCCTTCCTGACTCTGAGACAATTAGCACCAGGTGTGTGAAAGGTTATCTTCCACCCTAGATATTGAGGCATTTGCACAACCCATTCCTGCCATGCTTCACTGTGTGGTTCTCGCTGCCATATCTGCAGCCACTTTTGGGTTTTTTAAAAAAGAGCTAGTCCACCTCCAAATACCAACCCACAGTTTCCCTACACCACAGCATGGCTGCCAGATTTTCAGCAAGCTTACTCACTTGTTTCAGAATGCAGACTTCTGGTTTCACCAAGTGCATGGTCCCTGTGGATTTAGCAGACCATGTCCAGCTGGTGCATTGCTGGAATTGGTGTCCTGGGTCACTTTCTGGCTTTTATCTTGTATTTTTCACAGAGGTGTTTCTTTGCCCTGTCTCTCCTAGCCATCACCTTAGGTTCTCCCTTTATCACAGTATTAAACAATCAATGGGTCAAAAAATAAATAACAAGGGAAATCTCTAAATATGGTGAGATGAATGAAAATGAGAATGCAACATATCATAACTTATGGGACACAGTGAAGGCAGTGCTGAGAGGGAAATTTATATCTCTAAATGCTTACAATAAAGAAGAAAGAGCCAAAATCAAAATGTAACTGCACATCTGGAGGAATTAGGAAAAGAAAAGCAATCAAAACCCAAAGCAAGCAGAAGGAAAGAAATTACAAAGTTAGAGCACCAATAAAGGATAGAGAATACAAAAACAAGAAATCATTAAGAAAGCAGAGTTGGTTCTTTGAAAAGATAAATGAAGTTGACAAAGCCTTAGCTATACTGACAAAGAAAAGAGAGAAGACGCAAATAACTAAAATAAGAAGTGAGCGGGGTACATTACAACTGACACCACAGAAATTAAAAAGATCATAATAAGATACTATGAACAAATATATACCAACAAATTAGACAACCTCATTGAAGTGGACAAATTCCTAGAAACACACAAACATCCTATACTCACTCTAGAGGAAATAGATGATCTCGACAGACCAATTAGTTGTAAAGTGATTGAATCAGTCATCACAAACTTCTCAACAAAGCAAGCTTAGGACTGGATGGCTTCACAGGTAAATTCTACCAAGAATTCAAGAAAGAATTAGTACCAATCCTGCTCAAACTCTTCCAAGAAATTGAAGAGGGGGAAGACTACCTAACTCACTCTATGAGGCCAACCTCACCCTAATGCAAAAGTCAGATAAAGACACTACAAGAAAAAAAATTACAAACTAATTTCTCTTGTGAATTCTGATGCAAAAATTCTCAGCAAAGTACTTGTAAATAGAATCCAACAGCACAATAAAAGAATTATACACCATGGTCAAGTGGCTTTTATCCCTGGTATGCAAGGGGTTTGACATGAGAAAATCAATTAATGTAATACACCACGTTAACAAAATGAAGGGGGAAAATGCATGATCATCTTGACTGAGGCAGTAAAATCATTTGACAAAATCAAGCATAAGCATCCTTTCTTGATAAAAAATAACATCTGAAATACAAGAATAGAAGGAAACATTCTCAAAATGATAAAAGGCATATGAGAGAAACCCACACTTAACATCATACTTAATGATGAAAAACTGAAAACTTTCCCTGTAAGATCTGGAACAAGACAAGGAAGCCCACTGTCACCACTGTTGTTCAACATTGTTGTGGAAGTTCTAGTCAGAACAGCTAGACAAGAAAAGAAATAAAAGTCATCAGAATCAGAAACAAAGAAGTAAAACTTGCAATATCTTCAAATGAAGAGATCCTATATTTAGAAAGTGCCAAAGAAAAATCTACAACAAAGCTACTAGAGCTCATAAATAATTCAGGAAAGTGGCCAGGTTCAAGATCAATGTGCAAAAATCCATAATGTTTCTGTACACTAGTAATGAGCAATATGATGAGGGATTCAAAAAATATTCCATTTAGAATAGCAACTAAAAGAATCAAATATATAGGAATAAATTTAACCACGGATTACTCATGGAAGTCTACAAAACTTTGCTGAAAGAAATCAAAGAACTTAATCAAAGGAAGGACATCCCATGCCCATGGATTCAGAGATTAATATATTAAGATGTCAATTCTACTCAAACTGATTTACAGATTCAGCAGAATCCCAATCAAAATCCCTTCAGCCTACTTTGCAGAAACAGAAAAGATGACATCATATTTATTTAGAAGTTTAAGTGGACCCAAATATCCAAAACCATGTTGAAAGAGTAGAATGAAGTTGGTGTATTTGCATATCCTGATTTCAAAGCTTATTACAAAGCTGCTCTGGTCAAAGCAGCATGGTACTGGCAGAAGGATAGACATATAGACCAAGGGAATCAAATTAAGAGTTCAGAAATATACCCTCACATCTGAGGCCATTTGATTTTTTACAAGACTGCTAATCCCACACAATTCGGAAAGAATAGTCTCTTCAACATATGGCTCTGTGAAAACTGGATATCCATTTGCATAAAAATGGAGGACTCTTTTCTCACACCAAGTATAAAAATTAACTCCAAATGGATCAAAGACCTAAAGGTAAGGGCCAGGACTACAAAACACCTAGAAGTATAAGGAAGCATCTTCAGGACCTTGTGTTAGGCAATGCTTTCTTAGAATTTATACCAAAAGCACAAGCAACAAGAGAAAAAAATAGATAAATGGGACTTCATCAAAATTAAAGCTTTTGTGCATCAAAGGACTTTATCTTGAAAGTGAAAAGAGAACCTACCCAATGGGAGAAAATACTTGGAAACCACATATCCAAAAAGTGTTTAATATCCAGAATATATAAAGAAATCCTACAACTAAACAACTAAACAAGAAAACATCAATCAACCCAATTTAAAATGGGCAAAAGGCTTGAATAAACATTTTTCATAAGAAGATATACAAATAACCAAAAAACAAATGAAAAGATGCTCAACATCATTAGCTATTAGGGAAATGCAAATCAAAATCACAATGTGATGCCATTTCACACCCACTAGAATGTCTACTATTTAAAAAATACATAATATTACAAGTGTTGGAGAGGATACGGAGAAATAGGAACACTCATTCATTGATTGTGGGAATATAAAATGCTGTAGCTGCTGTGGAAGACAGTTTGGCAGTTCCTCAGAAAGCTAAATTTAGAATTACTATATGGCCTAGCAGTCCTTCTATGAGGTGTATACCCAAAAGAATTGAAAGCAACAGATATTTACACACCAATATTCATAGCATCATTATTTACAATTGCCAAAAGATGGAAACAACCCAAGCGTCCATCAGCTGATGAACAGATAAGTAAAATGTGGAGTATACATACAATGTAATATTATTAAGCATTAAAAAGCAACGAAGTTCTGTGTCTTGCAACAACCTGGATGAACCTTGAAGATATTATGTTGAGCAAAATAAGCCAGACACAACAGGAAAAATAATTTATGATCTCACTGACATTAATAATTAGAAGGAGCAAACTCATAGAGTTAAAATATAGAACATAGTTTAACAGGGATCTGGGTGGAGGTAGTGATTAGGTAGTAAATGCTTAATTTATACAGAATTTCTGTATGATTTGATTGTAAAATTTTCAAAATGGATGGTGGTGGTGGTAGCACAACATTGTAAGTATAATTAACAGAACTGAATTATATATATGAATGCAGTTAGAAGGGGAAATTTTAGGTCACATGTATGTTACTAGAAAAAAATTAAAAGGGAAAACAGAATTATACAACAGCGAATGCTATTGCAAATAATGGACTACAGTTAATAGCACAATTATTAAAATATGCTTCATGAATTATAAGAAATGTACCAAGCTAACTCAATGTGTTAATAACAGAGTAGTATATTGGGAAAAAATATACATCCTTATGTAAACTACAGACTACAGTTATCACACAATTATAACATTCTTTCATCAATTGTAAGAAAGGTACCACATTAATGCAAAGTGTTAATAATGGGGTGTATATGGGAATGCTGTAGTTTCTAATGATTTTCCTGTAAAGAAAAAAAGACTTGGTAATTAAGAGGCACTACTTGCATTGGTTCTGATAAAAAATAATACCAACAAAATGAAAAATCCTACTGCCCAAGATTAATATACTCAGGTTGTGAAAAGTGTTCAAATAACTTATCACAAACCAAAAACAGCATATTAGGTCCTTAAAGCATTGCAAGTAAGTTTCAAAAGATAACATAATTATTCCTCCATCCAAAAAAGATTTGTCATTTTGATAATCTCCTATGGAATAGCCTAAGTCACCTCTAAGCAACCCCCCTCTCTCTCCATGTCCCCCACCCATGTGATAAAAAAATTCATGTTCAAAGCTACATATTTTTCCGTACTGATTTTGAAAAAGCTCAATCACAGGATGCTTTTCTAAAAAGTAGTTTCAGACCACAGTGTGCATTCAAGCCCTTCTTTGCCATTTCTGATGGTAAATGTTTCTAACTGTTCAAAGTATATTCTTAAAAGATTATGTGTTCCCGTCCATAAATCTTCTTGAGTATAGGTAGCATAATTCAGTGGAGAGGTTCTTTCTTCTTCATGATTTTTTTCTGATTCTCATTTATTCTGAATTTATTTATACGAGAGCCAGTTGTTTGGAAGGCAATATACCAGAAATGGTTTGGCTTTTACAATGGAGATTTATTAACTTACAACTTACAGTTCTTAGGGCACAAAAATATCCAAATTAAGGTATCAGCAGGATGGTATCTGGACTCTGGAGAAAGGCTACTGGCATCTGGGACACCTCTGTCACATAGGAAGGCATATGACTTGTGTTTGCTTGTCTTTCTCTCCCAGGTTTCATTACTTTCAGCTTCTGGCTTCAGTGGCTCTTCAGTTTCTGTGGGCCCATGCTTGCTTCTCTGGGGCTTTTCTAAGCTCTCTTGGCTTTTTCTGTCCTTTATCCTCTCATAAAGAACTCCAGTAAAAGGATTAAGACCCACCTTGAATGGGGTGGGTCATATCTCAAATTGAAATAGCCTAATGAAAAGGTCCCACCCACATCAGGTCTGCATCCACAGGAATGGATTAAAAGAACATGGCCTTTTCTAGGGTAAATATCAACTTCAAACCAGCACACTAGGTAAGCAGACTCCTTGAGGTGAGAAATATAATAAAAAATAAAGTATATTAATATCATATCAAGCAAGATTTTCATTCATATATAGCTATGGATCAGACTTAGCCTACAGCAATCTAATCAAGTGAGATTTATCCCAGGTATGCAAGTTTAGTTCAACATAAGAAAATCAGTTAACATGATATCCCACTTAATAGAACAAGGAAAAAACCCACAAAGTCATCTCAATGGATCCAGAAGAGGCATTTGAAAAAATCCAGCATTTTTCTTGAAAAAAGAAAAACACTTTGAAAGAGAAATAAAAGGGAACTTCCTCAACATGACAAAGGGCATGTGCCTGTTTGGATATATGCCCACCCCAAAAGCCATGTTCTTTAAGGCAATCTTGTGAGGGCAGACATTAATATTTTTATTGAGTTTCCATGGAGATGTGACTAAATCAACTGTGGAAGAGACCTTTGATTAAATGATTTCCATGGAGATATGCACCCCACCCATTCAGAGTGGGTCTTAATTAAATCATTGGAGTCTTATAAGAGAGCTCACAGACAGAAGGAGCTAAGAGCGGCTAAGGGAGACATTTGGAGAAATGCTTGGGAGCTGAAAGAGTTGCTCAGAGATGTTTGGAGTTGCAGACAGAAGGATGTTTGAAGTTGCTAAGCTAGGACATACAGGAGCTGAGAGAGGAGCTGAAACACAACCCAGGACCAGCAGAAACCAGCCACATGCCTTCCTGGCTGACAGAGGTGTTCTAGACATGATCAGCCATTTTTCAGTGAAGTTATACTCTCGTTGATGCCTTAGTTTGGATACTTTTATGGCCTTAGAATTTGTAAATTTGTAACCTAATAAATCCCCTTTATAAAAGCAAATCCATTTCTGGTATTTTGCTTAATGGCAGCTGTAGCAAAACAGAACAGATTTGACTGCTAACATCATTCTCAAAGGTGAAAGACTGAAAACTTTCCCTCTAAGATAAAAAAGTAAGACAAGGATGCCCACTGTCACCACTGATGTTCTGAAGAATCAAGACAGAGCAATTTAGCAAGAAAAATAGATGTTTTAGTTTGCTAAAGTTGCCAAAATGCAATATAGAAGAAATGGGTTGCCTTTTACAATAGGGATTTATTAACTTACAAGCTTACAGTTCTGAATCTGTGAAAATGTCCAAATCATGGCATCATCAGATGATATCTGGACTCCTCTGTCAGATGGCCAAGCACATAGCATTTCTGGTCTCTCCCTTCTTTTCTGGGTTTTGTTGCTTCCAGCTTCTGGCATCACTGGTTTTCCCTCTGTTTTCTGTGGCTTTCCCACACAGCTTCTGTGTCTGCCCTTCTCTCTCAGCTTCCCTGTGTTTCTATTTCACCCTTTTATAAATGACTCCAGTAAGAGGATTAAGACCCATCTGGGGCACACCTTAATTTAAATAACCTAATCAAAAGGTCCCATCCACAATAGATATACACCCACAGGAATAGGTCAGCTTTAAGAACATGATCTTTTGTGGGGTCCATAAAACCTCCAAACCATTACAGCATTCAAATTGGACAGAAAGAGGTATAAATTTCTTTATTTGCAGATGGCATGATCCTATATGTAAGAAATCCTGAGAAAATCACAACAAAGCTATTAGCGTGAATAAACAAACCCAGAAAAGGCAGTGCACAATAATCAGTACACTAGCAATGGACAATCTGAACAGGAAATCAAGAAAACAGTTCCATTTACAATAGCAACTAATAGAATCAAATATCTAAGAATAAATTTAACCAAGGTTGTAAATAACTGTACAGGGAAAACTAAACAATATTGCTAAAGAAATCTATGAAGACCTTAATAAATTGAAGAAGATTCTGTGTTCATGATTTGAGGACTAAATATTGTTAAGATGTCAATTCTATTCAAAGCAATGAACAGATTCATTGCAATCCTAATTAAAAGTATAACAGCCTGTTTTTGCAGAATGGAAAAGCCAGTCATCAAATTTATATGCAAGTTTTAGGGATCCCAAATAGCCAAAAACATCTTGAAAAAGAACAAAGTTAGTATACTTGCACATTCCAATTTTAAAACTCATTACAAAACTACAATAATCAGAACAGCATGATACTGACCCAATGACAGACATACAAACTAATTCAATCAAATTGAGAGTTAAACATACTTTCACATCTGTGGCCAATTGATTTTTGACAAAGTCATCAAATCTACTAAATGAGGAAAGAATAGTTTCTTCAAAAAGTATTAGGAAAACTGTATACCAATATGCCAAAGATTGAAGGTGGATCCCTATCACACACCACATACAAAAATCAACTCAAAACGGGTCAAAGGTCTAAATAAAAAACCCAAACTATTAAATTCCTGAAAGAAAACATAGGGAAGTATCCTCGTACCTCATGTTAGGCAATGGGTTTTTAGACTTTACACAAAATGCAAGAGGAGCAAAAGAATAAATGGGCCTTAATCAAAAAAACAAACAAACAAACAAACAAACAAACTTTTGTACATCAAAGTATTTCATTATGAAAGTAAAAAGACAGCTTACAGAATAAGAGAAAATATTTGTAAAGCACATATCTGGTACAATTTTAAAATCCAGAATACGTAAAACAAGATCCTACAACTCCACAGCAATAATACAAACAACCCAATTTAAAACTAGGGAAAAACTTGAATGGACATTTCTCCAAAGAAGATATATAAGTGACAACAAGTACATAAAAAGATGATCAATATTATTAACCACTTGGGAAATATAAACCAAAACCCCAATGAGATACCTTTTCATGCCCTATAATAGCTAAAATAAAAATTTAAAAAATGAAAGGTGTTGGAGAAAATATGAAGAAATAAGAACACTCTTTCAAAGCTAGTGAGAATATAAAATAGTGCAGCCACTCTGTAAAACAGTTTGACAGTTCCTCATATGACCTAGCAATCCTACCTTTAGGTACATATCCAAAAGAATTGAAATCAGAGACACCAAATATTTGTGCATGATGGTTGTCGTGGCATTTTTCATAATTTCCAAAAGATGAGATAAATCCAAATATCCATCAAACAATGAATGGATAAACAAAATGTGGTATATGCATACAATGGAATATTAGCTGTGAAAAGGATTGAAGTTCTGATACATGTAATAAAATGGATGAACATTGAAGACATTATCTTGTGTGAAATAAACTGGTCACAAAAGGACATATATTGCATGATCTCACTGATTTGAAATAATTATAATAAGCAGATACATAGTATGAGAACAAGAGTGCAGATTACCAGGGGCTGGGGCAGGGGCAGTTAATGGGGTGTTTATGCTTAGTTGGTACAAAGTTTCTGTTTGAGGTGATGGAAAAGTTTTGCTAATGGATGGCAATGATAGTAGCACAACATTGTGAATGTATTTAACAGTATAAATTATATATTTGAATGTTATTAAAAGCTGAAATTTTAAGCTTTACATATGTTACTAGAATAAAAATGTATTAAAAACCACAGTACTTTACAACACAACATAAAACCCTAAGGTAAACTATGGTCTGCAGGGAATAATCTGATTATAATTCTATTGTTTCATCAATTGCAAAAAATGTACCTAACGAATGCAAAGAATTAATAAGAGGGAAAACAAGTGTGTTTGTGTTGGTGGGGTTATACAGGATTACTATTTTCACATGATTTTTCTGTAAACCTACAACTTCTTAAGTAAAAAAAAAAAATTCAGTCAAAATTCCTGGTAAGAGTAAGCTGTCAATTAAAAAAAAAATGTAACTTATCTCTAACGCTGTCTTCACCTCCAAACACTTATTGGCTCCCTTTCCCTCTCTAAGTCCCCCAAGAATAAAGCCAGCCAGTAATCTATGAGGGGAAGAATTTTATGACAGACATGAGATTAAAGGGTTAAACTGAATTGGGCAGTACTGTTAATAAACATAAGTGCCTAGAAAGCTGAATAATATTCCCAAGAAATTATTAAGAAAAGAAGGGAAGGATGTTTCAAAAGAATGTAAGTGAGATCAAGGATAGGAAAGTAACAAACATGTTTTAGATTTATACTCTACTAGTTGCAGTCTGATAATATGTTACATGTAAGTTTCATAGTACTTAGCACAGTGCAAGACATGTAAAAGATATACAATACATTAGTTAATTGCTAAAGAAGGGTGTACAAAGCTGGAAGCAGAGTCCAGGACAGACAGATTCTAGTAGTAGCAACAGCAACACTCCCTTGTGAAATGTCTTATTCCAGATGGGAAGGAAGAGAAAGAAAGAAAGGGAATTGGTGAGGGAGGAAAAAAGGAGAATGAAAAGAAAGGGAAAAAAACCACACTACAATGTAAAATTGCAGCTACAGGGGGCCGGCATAGGGGATAGGAAATGGGAAGTTAAGGCTTACAATGCACAGGGTTCCTATTTGGAATAATGGAAATGTTTTGGTTATGGATGGCGGTGATGGTAGCGCAACATTTTGAACGCAGTTAACAGCATGGAAATATATATCTGAATATGATTAAAAAGGGAAATGTTAGATTGTATATACAGTAACAATAAATTTTTTAAAAAAAATCCATGGAAATACACCACACAAACAGTGAGCCCATGGACTTTAATTAATAGTACAATTATAAAACTGTGCTATCAAAATTGTAACAAATGTTCCACACCAATGCAAGATGTTAGTGCTGGGGTTTTGTACGGGAATCCTGTATTTTATGCTTGATTGTTCTGTAAACCCATAAGTTCTCTAATAAAGGAGAAAAATCACAAAACTCAATAGGATGTGTTAAGGGGGATGCTGCAAGATAGGGGCATTAATTAGGGGGATAAAAGAAGCAGAAGAGAGGAAAACAGACAAAAAGACTGCATAAAAGAAGTATGTATATGATCACTTTTATATATTTCCATAAATGTGCATATTAATATGGGGAAAATGGAAGTAAGTAAAATGTTTAAATGAACACAAAACATTTAAAAATATTATTTTAAAAGGGGAGCAAAGACCTTACACAAATCCTATGGAATGCTGTCCATGAGAATTTGGGGGTTTAACATTTAAAAATAAATGCTTAACTGCAAATGGTACAAAAGGGAGAATCACCCTAAGTGTTACATATACACAATGCCCCAGCAATTCCACTTAGAAATGGAATTTATCAAACAGAAAGATTCATGTAAGGATGCAAAGTTACAAAGGTGTATGTACAATATGAAGAAAGACAGGGAGAGATTGATCTACTTGTGCTGAAAAGGGAAGGAAAAAAGACAAAGACACAGAGAATTGGCCAATGAGGGAGAATGAAAGTGGGAAAGAGGTTGAAAACCTGATTTTAGGTGTGAGTTTCAGTTTTGGGTTCAAGTCTCCTTATTGTGGCATTTCATGATGCAGTGTGAATCCAAGACACTATTCATTATTCTAGTCTCCTGAATTTAGCATTATTATACCAAGTGACTAATAACTGACAAAATTTACAGAAAAAGAGATGTTGCCTGCTTATCATCTATCCTCTTTCCTATATAGGGAATCATTGTCTAGTTTCATGGCAAATGCTTATTGAGTCCCTGACTCATATAAAGAGATCTGGACTTCTAGCTGTGTCTATACACACATGTATGTATACATGTGTATGTATACACATGTCTACATATGCTTAAACCTCATACATGGTAAACCTCAATATTTGAAAATATTCAGATACAACTATGTCCAATTTTCACCTGGATGCTTAGTGCAGATGCAGAATACATTCCTTTATTGAGTAGCAGAGCCCCATGCTCAGTCAAGTTGGGATACAAAAGAAATAGAAACTGTGATGTTTGAGGAACACAGAACAGAAGGACTCAGAGAACCTAGGCCAATACAGTGCTTTCTACCCCTAAAACACTCTGTCTGCTGTAAGTACAATCCCACATTTGACCTTCTTAGATATGAGGTAATGCATACAATCTCTTAGTTCAGTGCCTAACACATGCCAAGTGAATAATGCCCAACTCATTTACTGACCCTCAGCATGACACTTGACCCTCAAGTCCTATAGGAAGTCTAAGTTTTTGGCTATTTATACTTTCACTCCATGCTATCTAATATATGGTTCTTGAATCAATAGCATTGTGCCAGTTTGTACATATTAAGAACCCAAAAAAGCCATGTTCTATAATGCAATCTTGTGGGGGCAGACCAATTAGTCTTTTGATTAGGGTGGAAACTTTTGCTTGAATGTTTCCATGGAGATGTGACTCAGCCAACTGTGGGTGGGTCCTTTTGATTAGATTATTTCCATGGAGATATGGACACTGTCCATTCAGGATGGGTCTTCTTTAGATCACTGGAGTAATTTAAGAAAAGCTAAGAGCTGACCCAGACCCAGATGCTTGGAGACGTTTGGAGATGCAAGCCCAGAGTTTGTTCTAGAGAAACTAAAAGAGGACACCCAGGTGCTTAGAGAGAAATGCTCTGGGAGAACAAGCAAGAATGCACAGAAGCTGAGAGCTTGGATGCCCAGGAGCTGAAGAAGCTAAGAGAGGCATTTTGGAGAAAGCCATTTTGAAACACAGCACAGGAGCAAAGGACCAGCAGATGCCAGCCACATGCCTTCCCTACTGACAGAGGTGTTTCAGACACCATCAGCCATTCTTCAGTGAAAGTATCTTGTTGATGCCTTAGTCTGGACACATCTATGGCCTTAGAACTGTAACTTTGACCTAATAAATCCCCTTTACAAAAGCCAATCCATTTCTGGTATTTTGCATAATGGCAGCATTAGCAAACAGAAACAAACATGAACATCATAAAAGTGCTGTGAAGGAATGCAGAATCTCAGGCACCACACCAGATCTACAGAAGGAGAACCTGTATTTTAGCAAGATTGTCAAGTGATGTGTATGTACAAAAGCAAAGTTTGTCAAACCCCACTGCACAAGAATCACCCCCAGCTATTTGGTCTCATTTGGTCTGGCATGGGCCCAGGCATTTTTCAAATAGTTTCAAAAGCTAATCATATAATTCTAATGTGAATCCAAGGTTGAGAACCTCTTCATGTTTTTGCTCATAGTAATCCATATTCTACATTTTGGAAGGTGTTTTGGTTTGCTAAGGCTGATGAAATGCAATATACCAGGTATGAACTGGCTTTTAACAAAGAAGATTTATGAGTTTATAAGTTTACAGTTCTAAGGCCATGAAAATGTCCAAATTAAGGCATTAACAGGATGGCAGCTTCTCCCTGAAGATCAGCTACTGGTGAGCTTGGGCTCCTCTGTCAGTTAGCAAGGCAGTGATGTATCCTGGTCTTTCTCTCCTGGATTTCATTGCTTTCAGCTTCTGGCTTCAGTAGCTTCCTCTCTTAGCATGTTTCTCTCTTTTAGCTTCTGTCTCTCTTAGCTTCTCTGGGGGCTCTTTTCTGTGTTTTATCCTCTTATAAAGGACTCCAGTAAGAGGACTAAGATCCACCTTGAATGAGGCAGGTCACATCTTAACTGAAATAACCTAATCAAAAGGTCACACCCACAATAGGTCTACAGCCACAAGAATGGATTAAAAGGACACGGCCTTTTGTGGGGTACATAACAGTTTCAAACTATCACAGAAGGCAAAAACAGTCTTTACTTAGAAGCAGGAAAATATGCCTTTGCTATCTCATTCATTCAATAATTCATTCAAAAAATATTGAGTGATGATTTTGCACAAAGCTCCATGCAAGGTGCTGAGAATACCACTGTAAATAAGTATAACACTGCCCCTGCACTCACGGAGTTTACATTCTAGGTGGGGGTATGGAATATTTCACAGGCATTTATGGTACAGGGTGAAGATGAGTCTTCTGCTAGGAGAACTACAGGGTGATAAAAAAACATACACAGAGGGCCCTAAATGTAATAGTCAAAAACAGAGGGCCCTGAAAATTTATAGAGTCAAATTTTTTTCTGGTAAATCACAAAAGTAAAACATCCAGATTAGTATAGTTATACCTGGTTCTCAGAGGTGAAGTAAAGATTTTTGTCCTCAAATACTTTTCTGGACTGGAATCTATGTTCAGTACAATCTCCCCCAACTCCCCCCCTCTTCCCCACCTACCCACAAATGGCTTAAATATTTCATGCAAAGAACAAATGGAAAAATTGCCTTCTAAGGGGCTAATAAGGGTGTTTTATATATTTACCAATTAAAAGCTGTTGAAGAATTATGGCAAGGCCAAAGTATTTCCTGTTTAGAACAAATGGAAAATTTGCCTTCTAAAGAACCTACAAGGGCACTTTATAAATCAAAAGCTGTTGAAGAATTATAATAAGACTTCTGTGAAGTCTTCAGGCTGCCAAAAGTTACCAGAATGGTCACTGTGACTGGATTGATTGGCCAGTTCAGTAGACATATCCAAGTATCTGATCCTGTTCCATCACCAAATATAATTATCAAATAGAATTAACAGTGTATATAAGTTACAAATACCCCCATTGTCACTCATGATATTCACAATTAAACAGTTTATTGAGGTAGCAGCTGAAAATCAAGGGCTCTAAACTCTGTAGGTAAATTCACTGCCCTCCCCCCTTTTGTGGGACATGACTTCCAGGGGTGTAAATCTCCCTGGCAACATGGGACATCACTCCCAGGGATAAGCCTGGATCTGGCATCATGGGATTGAGAAAGCCTTCTTGACCAAAAGGGGGGAAGATAAGTGAAACAAAATAGTTTCAGTGACTAAGAGATTTCAAATGGAGTCAAGAGGTCATTCTGGAGGCTACTTTAATGCATTATATAGGTATCCCTTTTTAGTTTTCTGTGTATTGGAATATCTAGAAGGAAATTCCTGAATCTGTTGAACTGAAATCCAGTAGCCTTGATTCTTGAAGATGATTAACTATATAGTTTTGCAGTGTGTGTCAGTTTGGGTATATTATGTCCCCCAAAACTCCATGTTCTTTGATGTAATCTTTTGTGGGCAGATATATTAGTATTGATTAGATTGGAATTCTTTGATTGAGTGTTTCCATGGAGATGTGACTCAATCAACTGTGAGTGAAATGTTTGATTGGATAATTTCCATGGAGGTGTTATCTCACCCATTCAGGGTGGATGTTAATTGGATCACTGGAGTCGTATAAATGAATTCACAGACAGAAGGACCTCAGAGCTGCAAGAGTGACATTTTGGAGAGCAATTGAGAGTGACATTTTGGAGAGAAGCTGCAGCTGAAAGACACATTTCAAAGACAGCTGTTGGAAGCTGACACAGATATTTTGTAGAATGCCATTTTGAAATGCAACCTGGGAGCAGAAAGATGCCAGCCATTTGCCTTTCCAGCTAACAGAGGTTTTCTGGATACCAATGACCTTTCTCCAGTGAAAGTACCCTATTGTTGATGCCTTACCTTGGACACTTATGGCCTTAAGACTGTAACTTTGTAACCACATAAACTGTCTTTATAAAAGCCCAACCATTTCTGGTATTTTGCATTCTGGCAGCATTAGCAAACTGGAACAGGGTGTGACTGTGACTGTGAAAACCTTGTGAATGACCCTCCCTTTATCCAGTGTATGGACAGATGAGTAATAAAATGAAATAAATAAATAAATAAATAATATGGGGGATAAGGGGTATGGGATGTTTTGGGTGTTCTTTTACAATTTTTTGGAGTAATGAAAATGTTCCATAATTGATTATGGTGATGAATGCACAGCCATATGGATGATTTTCTGGTATGTGAATATATCTCAATGAAATTGCATTAAAAATTTAAAAAATAATATATTGTAACAAACTGAATGCTGAAGCCTATATGAGTACTTCTATTAAGGCAGACATTAAAGAGATTTGTAAAAATGTAACATAGTGCCACTATTCTCACTATTTTTTTTTGTTTTGGAAAATATTTTTATCATAAAATCATTATCTTAAAAAAATCAACAGCTCTAGAGGGGAAAAAATTAAAGGCAGACTCAAATCCCTGCTCTGCAACTGAGTTGCTTTGTAGCCTTGGGCCCTTGAGCCTTGGTTTCCTCCTCTCTTTAGTGAGATTAATAATAGTATCTACTTCACAGAAGTATACTGAGACTTGAAAAGATAATTTATGTAAAGCCTTTACCTGTACCTGGAACAACGTAACAGTCAGTATGGATTGTGTTGTTACAAGTTCTCAGATTACACTATTTCTAGCCAGTATTTAGAGTCACTACTTGAAAATGTTATTCTCATTTTTTTCTATTAGAACCTTATGATTTTGCTAAAAGTCTTTCTGTCTATAGTGCAACATGTTAAATGTATCACCAGCATCATTAGATAAGCCATTGGAAATAAAAACAGTATTAGAACAAAGATTCATAGGGGACAGTTACACTGCTGACCCTCTTCAACCTCTATTTCAACTATTGTTAGGTTTTTTGACCAGGAAGAGAAGAGATCAAAGCTTAATTGGAGAAAGTTTTATTGTAGCCATGAGCAGGTGAGCTGAAGCCTAAGAGTGGCAACAGCCCTGAACAAAGGTGGGAGTACAGTTTTACAGCTTTTTGGGAGGGAGGTTGGGGGAATACTTGGTGGATAAGATACAGAAGTAAGGAGTTGAGTTACAGGATTGGTTTGCTCAGGGATGTATAAGGAGTTGACAGTGTAAGATAAGAAGTTGACATCAGGTGTGTTCAGGGTAAGATAGGGGCTGATGTTGGGGTAAGACAAGGAGTTGATGTCAGGGAGGTTACTAAATTATGGAGAATTTTTGTTTTTGTCCTTGGTCAGACTGTTACATTAGCTAAGAGTGGGTTTTATGTAAACAATCATGTTCATTGTTGGAGAGCTTCTAAGGGTGCATTGTGTATGTGTTGGGGGTGGGGAGTTTTGTCTAAAAACTATTTCTCTGTATGGCTTAGTGATCATATCACAAATGAATCCCTGCTGAGAAACAATGCTTCCTGGGTCTGGGGTGGTCATTAGTACATTTGGAGACTTTATTTAATTCATTATGGATTTCCCATGAAGTATATATTTCAATTTAAGTGCATTTGACTCGAAGAGCCCTTTGCTTAAATTAGCAAAGGATTGATTTAAAATACTAATAAAAGTAAGTGAATTTTTAATGAGCATCACAGTAATTGTATAAAATCCTAAGTCCCATATGCATAGAAACTCAGGACAACAAGCTGATTATGATCACAAATAAACAGATATTAGCCAGAAATCAGACTTCCTTTCCTTTTTTTGTCTTGTAACCAGAATAGTTTCATATAAACAAAATAATTCTTATACCTTATCTTCATTTTCCTTCTGCAATATTAACTCAGATTTGACATGTCCCCATATAATGTTTATGGCAAAATGAGAGGAGTGAACTGATTCAGATCAAATAGCTGAGTTTTCACTGAAAAACCATACCAAAGACAAAATAAACTATTAAGAGTTTGAAAATGCCATTTTATATTCCCATTAATCTTTTTTCTCATTTGGAGGCATCTTGCATAATTTCAGTTTTATATATTTTGTAGTAGTTGGAAATGTAAAGGTTTTTGAGAGCTTATTTAAGTTAGTGCAATAGAATCTTAATGTAAGCCATTTTGATTTTTAAAGATGAAGAAGGGTGTAGCAGTGTAAATGTGAGTAAAACCAAACATATTTTACAGTCCTGATGATGTTTTAAAAACTCTTTAAGTGATAACTATATCCCAAAACAAAAATTCAATTACAGAAAAAGAAAAAAATCAAAATAAGTGTGCCAGTATGGATGTATTATGTCCCTCCAAACACCATGTTCTTTGATGCAATCTTGTGGGGGCAGAAGGATTAGTGTTGATTAGGTTGGAATCCTTTGATTTTGTGTTTTAATGGAGATGTGACTCAATTAACTGTGGGGGAGACCTTTGCTTGGATAATTACCATGGAAGTGTTACCCCACCCATCCAGTGTGTGTCTTAAATTGAATCACTGGAGTCCTATAAAAGAGTTCACAGAAAGAAGGAGCTTATGCAGCCAAGAAAGACACTGAAGAATGCACAGGAGCTGAGAGTGGAGCCAGAACACAACCTGGGTTCAGCAGATGCCAGCCAAGTGCCTTCCTAGCTAACAGAGGTTTTCCAGACCTCATTGGCCTTCCTTTGGGGAAGGTATACTTGTGTTTATGCCTTCATTTGGACATTTTCATGACCTTCAGACTGTAACTTTGTAACCAAATAAACCCCCTTTATAAAGTCAATCCATTTCTGGTGTTTTGCAAAATGGCAGCATTAGAAACCAGAATAGATTTTGGTACCAGGACTGGGGTGCTACTGCTGAGTTTGCAAATACCAAACATGTTGGAATGGCTTTTTAAATGGATAAGGGGAAGATTCTGGAAGCATTGTGAGAAGCTTGATAGAAGAGGCTTAAATTGCTTTGAGGAAACTGTTTGTGGAAATATGGACTCTAAAAATACTTCTGATGAGGGCTTGAACAGAAATGTTGAATGTATCATTGCAAACTGGAAGAAAGGTGATCTTGTTTCAACGTGGCAGAGAATTTGGCGAAATTGAGTCCTTGTGTTGGATGGAAGGCAGAATTTGAAAATGATGAGCTGGGATACTTAGCTGAAGACATTTTGACACTAAATATCAAAAGTGTGTCCTGGCTTCTCCTTGAACATTATAGTCAAATGTGAGCAGAGAAAGAAAAACTTAGAACTGAACTTTTGGGTACGAAGAAACCAGAAACAGATAGTTTGGAAAATTCTAGGCTCCTAAAAAG
This sequence comes from Choloepus didactylus, assembly GCF_015220235.1. NCBI lineage: Eukaryota > Metazoa > Chordata > Mammalia > Pilosa > Megalonychidae > Choloepus > Choloepus didactylus. The sequence continues at coordinate 43,674,591 of NC_051335.1, read as the reverse complement.
TGAGACCCGAGAAGATACAGCCCAACATGAGTATTTAACCAAACATGGAACCTGACTACCATTTCAGTACAAGCCAAGATTGGAGATGTTGGCTTGCTATCCTGAAAGGATTTGTGGAAGTCCTATTGTCTGATGACTGCTCTAAACTTCATGCCAAGTGTTCTAGTTTTCTAATGCTGCCACAATGCAAAATACCAGCAATGGATTGGCTTTTATAAAAGGGATTTGTTTGGTCACACAGTTACAGTCTTAAGGCCATAAACTGTCCAAGGTAACACATCAGCAATTGGGTACCTTCACTGGAGGATGGCCAATGGTGTCCGGAAAACCTCTGTTAGTTGGGAAGGCACGTGGCTGGCGTCTGTTCCAAAGTTCTGGTTTCAAAATGGCTTTCTCCCAGGACATTCCTCTCTAGGCTGCAGTTCCTCAAAAATGTCACTCTCAGTTGCACTTGGGATATTTTTTGTCTCTCAGTTTCTCTGGAGCAGGCATCTGCTTTCAACAGCCGTCTTCAAACTCTCTCTCATCTGCAGTTCCTGTGCTTTCTTCAAAGTGTCCCTCTTGGCTGTAACTCCTCTTCAAAACATCACTCACAGCTGCACTGAGTTCCCTCTGCCCATTAGCTCACTTATATAGCTCCACTAATTTAATTTAGACTCACCCTGAATGGGTGAAGTAACACCTCCATGGAAATTATCCAATCAGAGTCATCACCCATGGTTGGGTAGGGCATAGTTTCATGGAAACACTCAGAATTACAATCTAATTAACACTGATAGGTCTGCCCACACAAGATTACATCAAAGATAATGGCATTTGGGGGGACATAGTACATTAAAACTGGCACATTCCACCCCTTGGACCCCAAAATGACATTATCTTTCCATACACTAAATACATTCATCCCACAACAATATCACAGAAACTTAAATCATTTCAGTAACAATAGTTAAGTACAAGATCTCATCAAAATTAGTTATAGGCATGGTCAGTCCTAAGGCATAATTTTCCTTTAGCTGTGGATCTGTGAACTTAGAACAAGTTATGTGCTTCCAACATACAAAGGAGGGACATTCATAGGATAAACATTCCCATTGCCATAAGGAGAAACTGTAAGGAAAACAGGGTTCACAGGACCAAAACAATTCCCAAAACCCACAGGACAAACTCCATTAGATTTCAAAGTCTGAGAGTCATTAACAGAATGATGATGTTGCATCCTTGGGACTTGAGAGAGTGGGAGTCTAACCCTTCCTAAGGGACTTTGTGGCAGCCCTTTCCTCTCCAAATGCTGGGGTGAGTGCTCCAACATACCCACACACTGGGGAGACCACCTACTTGGTCCCACCCTCCTCAGACACTGGAGCAGCACCCCGATTCCCTTCCATCTCCGGGGCACATGCTCAACCCCTTCAGAACAGTGTGGTGGCAGCCAGGCTCTCCCCAATTCCCTGGGAATGTGCTCCATGCTCTTTGGGGCTTGGGGTGGCAGAACACCTCCTGAGCATAAAGGCAGAAGGCTCACTCTCAACCTCCAGGGCAAACTCACCCTTTCCATGCATGTGGGCCGCTCTGCTCTCCCAGCCCGAGACCTCTTGACCTCAGACCTCAACCTCCATGGCTCTGTCTTTGAAGAAATTTTTCCTTCAATTTGTTCCTTGTCTGTCTCCTCCATTCCAGACTGGCAAAGGCTCTGTCTATAAAGGTCTCACAAAAATTCTGTTGGCTTTGCATGAAACACACAGGGGTCAAAGCCATCAGACAGTAGGACTTTCCACAAATCCTTTCTGGATAATTCCATCTCCAATCTTGGCTTGTGCTGAAATGGTGGCTGGTTTCCATGTTTGGTTACATCCTCATGTTGGGCTGTAGCTTCTGGGATTCCAACCCCTGGAAGCCCATAATTTTCCAAGCCATCAGCTTCTGGTTTCTTTGAACCCAAGAGTTCTGTTCTAAGTTTATCTCTCTCTGCTCACATTTTACCATAAGCTGCAAGGAGAAGCCAGGGTACCTCCTCCGCATGTATTCTGGAGATCTCCTCAGCTAAGTATTCCAGGCTGTCACTTTAAAATTCTTTCCATCTGATACCAGGACTCAATTTTGCCAAATTCTCTGCCACTTTAAAACAAGGATCACCTTTCTTCCAATTCGCAACAAAACATTCATCATTTCTGTTCAAGACCTAATCAGAAGTATCTTTAGAGTCCATATTTCCACAGTCTCTTCAAAGCAATTTAGGCCTTTTCTATCAAGCTCCTCACAATTCTTCCAGAATCTTCCCCTTATCCATTTAAAAAGCCATTCCAACATATTTGGTATTTGAAAACTCAGCAGCAAAAGCACCCCACTCCTGGTACCAAAATCTGTTCTAGTGTGCTAATGCTGCCAGAATGCAAAATACCAGAGATGGATTGGCTTTTATAAAAGGGGGTTTATTTGGTTACACAGTTACAGTCTTAAGGCCATAAAGTGTCCAAGGTAACACATCAGTAATCGGGTACCCTCACTGGAGGATGGCCAATGGTGTCCAGAAAACCTCTGTTATCTGGGAAGGCACGTGGCTGGCATCTGCTCCCAAGTTCTGGTTTCAAAATGGCTTTCTCCCAGGATGTTCCTCTCTAGGCTGCAGTTCCTCAAAAATGTCACTCTTAGTTGCACTTGGGGTATTTGTCCTCTCTTAGCTTCTCTGGAGCAAGAGTCTGCTTTCAACAGCCATCTTCAAACTACAGAATTTTTGTGAAATCTGTATAGCCAGAGCCATGGCCAGTTTAGGCTGGAGGGGAAGAGGTACAAATTGAAGGAAAAATTTCTTCAAGGAGAGAATCATGGGAATTGAGGTCTGGAGTCAAGAAAACTCAGGCAAAAAGATCAGAGGAATCCATGCACATGGAAAGGGTGAGTTTGCCCCAGAGGATAAGGGCAGGCCTTCTGCCTCAATGCTCAGGAAGAATGCTGCCACTCCAGGCTCCAGAGAGGGTGGAACACATTCCCTGGGGATTAGGGAGAGCCTGGCCACCAACCTACTGTTCAGAGAGGGGAGAGCCTTTGCCCTGGTTAGGCAGAGTCCAGGTGGCACTGCAATATGTAGATATGTTGGAGCATTCACCCCAGTGTTTGGAGAGAAAATGGCTGCCATGTAAGCCCTTGGAAAGTGTGGAACTGCTGCTCTCTCAAGCCCCAAGTATACGTCATTCAATAAATGACCCTCAGACATTGAAATCTAACAGTTTGCCCTGCATATTTAAGAACTATTTTTGTTCTGTTAGCCCTGTTTTCCTTTCAATTTCTCCTTACGGCAATGGGAATGTTTATCCTATGATTGTCCCTCCTTTGGATAGTTGAAGCAGATAACTTGTTCTAAGTTTCACAGGTTCAGAGCCAGAGGGGAATTTTTCTTTAGGACAGATCATGCCTAAAATAGATTTTGATGGGCTCCTATACTCACCTATTGTTACTGAAATGATTTAAACTGTTTTGATATTCCATGGGGATGAACGTATATTATATATGAAAGGATCATGTCATTTTGGGGTTTAGGGGTGGAATGTGCCAGTTTGGATGTATTATGTCACTGAAAACACGATGTTCATTGATGCAGTCTTTTGGGGGTGAAAGTATTAGTGTTGATTAAGTTGGAATCCTTTGATTGAGTGTTTCCATAGAGATGTGACTCAATTAATCTTGGGTGAAACCTTTGATTGGATAATATCCATGGAGGTGTTACCCCACCTATTCAGGGTGGGTCTTAAATTGAATCACTGGAGTCCTATAAAAGAGTTCACAGACAGAAGGAGCTTCTGCAGCCAAGAGAGACACTTTGAAGAATGCACAGGAGCTGAGACTGAAGCTGGAACACAACCTGGGTTCAGCAGATGCCAGCCAAGTGACTTCCCAGCTAATAGGTTTTCCGGACGTCATTGGCCTTCCTTCGGTGAAGGTGCACTTGTGTTGGTGACCCCATTTGGACATTTTCATGACCTTCAAACTGAAACTTTGTATCCAAATAAGCCCCCTTTATAAAAGCCAATCAATTTCTGGTGTTTTGCAAAATGGCAGCATTAGCAAACTGGAACAATAGGCATAAGATAGGGACTATGAGCCCCTAAACTTTAATCATAGCTATAAATAAGTTTCAGTGTTTCAAAAAAGAGCAATTTTTGTTCTCAGCTACCTAGTATTTTCCCATACCAAAACACTGACAATAGGAAATTGGCTGCAATTATTATAGTAACACATTTGTTTCATATGTTGTTCCTGTACACTTCAGTGGCCAAACACAAGTTTCTTGAAATTTAATACAAATAATTTAAGATTTGACCAAACAATTGGATACCATAACCTAGCCAAGTTGACACATGAAATTAATATCACACTTGACAAGGAGGAAGGGACAGTTCCCTTACCTGAGACAAGACAGAAAAGAGAATAATTAGGATTTCCCAAAGTTTTTGAGATTGCAACGTCATCACATGTTAGGCCTACCATCTAAGATCAGATAGCCCAGACAGGTCAAAGAGTTACAAGAATTTGGGAAATTATGCCAGCCCAGCTTGTTTGCTCTTTCTCCAATCTGATTTATTTTGGGATAGAGAGTGAAAATATGATACAAAATTAGCTTGGCTGTAGAGAAAACCTATAACTTGTGGTAGTTTTCTCTTATCTACACTCTTGATAGTTATAGGCATCATCAATATCAATGTTTTACCATCTTCACAGTATGAATCCAAGGATTAATATCGACATCTCAAAAAAAGATGCACTTCTGTGTCTCACTACTGAATTTCTCATGGGCTGCCCCATAGTGGTCTTCACAGACTAATGCTATTCAAAAGTTAATGTAATAAAAACTACCTGGAAACCTTGTTAAAAACACAGATTCCTGGACTTCACCCCAAAGGTTCTGAATCAGTAGGTCTGGGTGGGGCCTGAAATTCTACATTTCTACCTTCTCAGGTGGTGCTGATGATGCTGGTCTAGGGACCACACTTTTAGTAATACTTATCTAAATATTTTTTTCACTCTCATCTCTGAACCCTTTTCTCATTTCTGCTTTCAGATGATGACATCACTTCCTACTTCATGAGATAATTGAGGCCATCTAACATGAGATGATGTTTCAATCTCAAATACTTTCTGAAATCCTAATCATTCTCTCTTCTTTCCATCTTGTCTCAGGTAAGGGAACTGCTCCTTCCTTCTTGTCAAGTGTGATGTTAATTTCATGTGTCAACTTGCCTAGGTTTTGGTATCCAATTGTTTGGTCAAGCACTAGACTACTTGTTACTGTGAAGGAATTTCACAGATGGTAATTGTATCTATAATCAGTCAGTTGCATTAACAATCAACAAAAACAGAGCTTGCCCTCAGCAATGTGGGGAGTTTCCTCATCCAATCAGTTTGAGATCTTAAAGGGTAGAATGAAGGTTTTCAGAGATCAGAAGAATTTCTGCCTCAATTTCAGAATTGGCTATTGCTGGAATTTCCAGTTAGATAGTTTCCTCAGGGGAATTCAGATTAAGGACTTCACAATCACCTTTACTGGAGTTTTCAGCTTGTAGGCTGCTCTACAGAGTTCAAATTTGTCAGCCCCCACACTTGTGTGAGCCAATTCCATATATATATATACTGTAATACCTTTAAAAATCTCAAGCTGAAGATTGAAAAGAGAAGACTTTACAACCCAGAAATATCCTCAACTTGTCCCATGTGTTAAGTTAATGCAAGGTGGGCTAGACTAGGAAAAGGGGGAACTTCTTTCATGGACCCAGACTATAGAATGCTTGAGCAGAAATAATTCCTAGGCCTACATCCAAACATCATCAAGATTATCCAGAATGCTTTAGTGAAACAAATGGTTAATGCCATAAAAATAGAAAAGAAAATCCAGCAAAGTATTTCAGGATCCAAGAATGGAGTGGCTAATAGAACAGGGAGATTAAAACAACCCAGTATTAAATCAGATCAGCTTTAATGGAATTCAAACTATGACCTAGGTTTCAAAAACATTCAAGGGGCCAAGGAGAATTTGATTAACTTCAGTCTTTTCTTCCCAAATGATCATCTGATCTTCACTTTCCTTTTACTATGTGCATGTGTGTGTGTGTGTGTGTGTGTGTGTGTGTGTGTGTGTGTGTGTGTGTTTGAGATACCCAGATTTCAATAGTTAACCATTGCACCTATTTAAACAAAATTATTAATAGTTGATTTCATTGTAGATATGCCATGGAACAAGGAGTGTTCAACAATTTTCCTCATTTGTAACAAAGGTTTTGTTCTTTCCTGCTTGCATGCATTTGAATGGTTAAGTAAAGAAAAATGATATCTCCAATTTCACAATAAACTTACCAAGCTCCCAAACAATGCTATATAGAATTTCAAATACAATAAGATGATTATCTCTTGATTCTTTATGTATTCACCAGTCTATTTTTCCTTACTAGTAACAATGATGGTGATAATAAGAATTATATTTTCCTCTTTTCTACAAGCTTTAATGATCTATTTCTCAAATAAGGTCATATGACACTGCAACCTTCTCAGACCTAGCTTTAATTGCATTGGTTTCTTTAAACTATCCCAAGCTTTCGAAGCTGTAAAGGTGTAGAAAATACTTTTCTTATTACCAATATAAATGATATGAAATTCTTGCTTTACATAGAGTTTTATAACTTTTGTAAAGTTCCATGATATGAAATTCTTGCTTTACATAGAGTTTTATAACTTTTGTAAAGTTCCAATAAGTATATTATCTCATTAGGACCACTCAAAAACCCTGTAAGAAGTATGTTTTGCCCGTTTTATAGAGGTAGCTAAAGCCCAGACACATTGTCTTCCTAGGCCTAAGATTCTGTTTTTAACGGTGCATATACATTCTTCTTATGATCAAGGAACTTGAAAAATATTTATTAGATAATCCACGTGAAGTTTTGTCTGAATGCTTGATCAGTAGCACATACCAAATAAAAGTTAGCTGCCATCAATTACATGTACTAATTATACTATTTATTACTAAACTAATGATCTTGTCACTGGGATTCAAAACCTGGTGTTTCAGGATAAGTTTAAGAGAAATACTAAAGCTTAACAAGGATTTGACTGAGTAATGTTCAACATCTTGGAGGAGACAGAAAAATTTAATCAAATGTATTCAAACATCATATGAAAACAGAGTAAAAAATCCATGTTCCAATCATGCCATGCCAAAGCCAAAGTTTCCTCAATTGTGGTGTTATATCAAGGTATCTACCATAGGAGGAAAATAATTCAAAACACAGTAAAATAATTATGCACAATAATGCTTATTACATTTTTTAAAAAGCAAAATTTTGAGAAAAAGCTAAATATATAAAATAAAATGAGAAATGGGTCATTGTGCAGCCATTAAAATAACATTAATTTTTGCTACATTATAATTCTTAAAATTCTCTGTATAAAATTATGCTCCAAGTATTATCTAGTGTATTTATAAGATATATAGAAAAAGAAAGAAGTATGCCAAAATTGCAATTGTAGTTATTTATTGAGGTTTAGAAATTTTAATTATAGTTATTTGTTGAGGTATAGAATAAGTTTTTAGAAAATTTTTCAGATTTCACCCAGAGCATAGAGAAAAAATACACATTTTTTCTTAATTAATTAGGCAAGATATCATCCTGTTTTCTGTCATTAATATAGACTTTGTGTGCTCTGTCTCTATGGTCCCAAATAGCTGGATGAGTAATTCTCCCAGTTCTGTGACTGGAGCTACATTGCTATCAACTGTTGGCCAAGGAGGAGCCATGGGGTTCAAAGTAAAATATAGCTCTGGTCTGAGTATTGCAAAGAGAAATACATGAACTATTCAGAGATTTGACTCACCTTTTTTCTTTTTCATACAACTATTTGATAATGTTAATATCTGCATCAACCATCTGAATTTGGTGGCTATTGTGCTAAATGCGCAGATGTTCTCTCAGTTGTCTGCCTTCCTGATTGCTCCCAATGAAAATCTGCCTCCACTAAGTCCCAAAGCAAAGCTGGTAAACTGCTGTCTACTCTATTGGGATAAGAAGAGGAAGAAGCTGCAACGATGCCCTATGCACTCTAGTACCCTTCAGTTAGTGTTTTCTGATTCCAAAGTAAGTAAATTGGATGAAATGAAACAGAGCCATTGAAGGAAATTGCCTTCAGCTAGTATTTTATTTTGCTCTGTCTTGTCTTCAAGGTCTGTGAATAAGGTTAATTCAAATCTTAAGGGCAAGTTCAGGCGGGTGCCAGCTCATCAAAAAGCTCCCAGAGAAACCTGAGCAATCGGAAGCTACCCAAGTTCAATCTGCATGACCATCTAGCTTCACTGCACACTTCCTCAGTCTTTTGGTTTTCTTAAAGCATGAAGAGAAAACTCAGTCTTATTTATGCCCTTGCTGGGTCTTCTGGAGGAAAAAAGTCAGACTATGGGGGAATCAATTTAAGGAACATTGCTGCATTTGTGAATGTGTAAAAGTAGTGATGCAGGAAGAAAATAAGATGCTTAGATTCAGATAGAGCAGCTAGACAAAGAATGAAAAAAAAAATAATTGGAACCCAAGCAAAGGAAGGAGGAGATAATTAGTAAAGAGAAATGGGACAGAGAATGGGGGCAAAATAGTATATGGAATGGCTTAGTGATAGTTAGCAGAGCTTGAAAATAGTAATATAGACCTGGAGAATGCTGCTGCTCAGGGGCCTCAGCATTTTCAGCCATTCTAATTTATTTACTCTGTCCAGTGTCCCTGAAAGAGGAATAGAGTTCTAGTCCAAGTTGCAAATGGAGGGTAAATTAAAAAGCTAAAACAAGGATGAGAAATGAAAATTATTCAGTGAAGCAGAGAATGATGTTGGCTGAAAATAGGGGAAATTTGGTAACTCACATTTACCTGAAGTATTTTTCTTCAAGGATGGCTGATACTTGATTACAATCACTGGTATATTTCATCTGCCTTCATAAAGCTGACACCTCAAGGGTTCTTGTTTTACCTGTAGAGAAATAGCTTTGTTGTACTCATGTCAGTTGGCCAGCATATGATATTATTTATGACTCACTGCTGAGGAGAGAATGCAGGCCTTGAAAGAATATTCTGGTAGTTACAATATGAGTGAATATGGCACAGGCAGACAACTGGGACACTCTATAACTCAGCATGGATCTGGGGCTGGATGGTGCAGAACCTTAGATAAATATCATTCTGTGAAGAGTATTGACAGCATCTTTTTCATCTAAAATCACTGCTCTTTTAGTGACCAAACCCAGTTTCAGAAGTCAACAATGTTATCTGTAATTCCTCCCCAGCTGAATTTGATGCTGTAATGTGGAGATCAATTAGTAGAAGCATTCTCACCATATCGAGAAAAGTAAAGCCTGAACAAGTATTCGTAGAAATTAGTTAAATTAAACCTAAGCCTGGAATTTACACTCTCTCTGGGAATTGGACTAATCTGTTTTGGGAAACAACAATATGCCACACTACTTCTAAAAAGCAGTGTTTTCTTTGACACATCACTTTTCTAGGTCTCACTTTCCTCACCTGTAAAATGAGGGGATATAGGTGAGTGGATGATATCATAGTATGAATGTGTGATTGAGTATATAGATGTGAAAGTGAAACAGTAAATGGCATTCTGATTCTTTTATGTAGATTGATGATAAAACTCAATAAAAGTCACTCTGGCTCTTGATTTCAAGTACATAACTTGTGGAAAGATAATTGTCATGTATAGTCTGACCTTTGCCTACATCTTCAACTCCATCTCAAGCCACTTCCAAACATATTCAATAATATAGGTGTAACTATAGGATGCCCAGATACCATAAACTCATGAGCGTGGCCTACGCAAAAACTTATGGCTTGGAGAAGCAGAGGAAAATATGGGATCGTTGTGAGCTGGCCCACACCCAAGTGGAAGAAAAAAAAAGGAACTTGGTCACATATATCGAGTTTCTCCTGGATGGTTTGGTGGTTTGGATGGAATGAATGTACCGTCTTTTTTTTTTTTTGGTTTAAGAATTTATTTAATGCTTTCAAAACATCATAGATACACTTCACTGAGCATTATAATTATTTCAGATAGTTGCATAAGACAGTTTTTCAGAGAAAATCAAATGACCCAAACCCCATCTCTGCAACCACACTGCTTCAAAAGGGGAATGTGTACCAACTTGGAGCATCCATCTGCTTCAGCTCACAGAACTAAGAATTGGGAATCTTTTCAACACAACATCCAAAAGAATATTGTGATTCTGCCACAGAGATGTAGTGACACACTCTCTCTCTTATCGTTCTCTTTGTTTCATGGCTTAAAACTTGATTTCTCTTTCTCTGTCTCGACAGCCCTGTAACTATCTACCTCTATGGGCTTATTATTTTTTCTTTTAACTACTCCCAGTTTGGGAACTGGGGAAGTGTTCATTTATTTACTGAATATGTTCATAAGATAGAAGGATAGAAGGAGGTCTTTATTCACATTATGCCATTTATCTGATGACTAGGTTATTTCAAATTGGCTCTACCTTTTTGTCACTGTTTGGGGACCACAAGAGACAATAGCTTTCAGAGAAAGTTGCTCCCAAAATAAAAAAGAATCTGTAACTTCCCATATCAACTAATGAATTAGTTAAGTCAGAGGTTCATCTGAATAGTCAATCATTCCCCTGTTTGAGAAAGAAATGCTTTAAAAGATGAGAAGTTTACCTCTACAGAAATATCCTGCTCTCTGGGGTAAGGGGGTTATTTTTTTTTTTATTGGCCATATTCTAGCTTTATTTTATTTTTTTTTATTTTATTTTTTTTTCAGACAAAAAGTAAATATTTATTAAGCTAAAATATACAAGTCTATCTTTGTGGGCTAGAGACATTTGTTTCTCAGAGGAAGATATAAATTGTTATCTAAATTATGAACAATTTCTATTCAAAGTTAAACTTAAATTCTATGATCCTTTTTTTTTTTAATCTTCATTTTATTGAGATATATTCACATACCACGCAGTCATACAAAACAAATCGTACTTTCAATTGTTTGCAGTACCATTACATAGTGGTACATTCATCACCCAAATCAATCCCTGACACCTTCATTAGCACACACACAAAAATAACAAGAATAATAATTAGAGTGAAAAAGAGCAATTGAAGTAAAAAAGAACACTGGGTACCTTTGTCTGTTTGTTTCCTTCCCCTAGTTTTCTACTCATCCATCCATAAACTAGACAAAGGGGAGTGTGGTCCTTATGGCTTTCCCAATCCAATTCTGCCTCCTCATGAGTTACATTTTTATACAATTGTCTTCAAGATTCATGGGTTCTGGGTTGTAGTTTGATAGTTTCAGGTATTTACTGCTAGCTATTTCAATCCATTAGAACCTAAAAAGGGTTGTCTATATTGTGCATAAGAGTGCCCACCAGAGTGACCTCTCGGCTCCTTTTGGAATCTCTCTGCCACTGAAGCTTATTTCATTTCCTTTCACATCCCCCTTTTGGTCAAGAAGATGTTCTCCGTCCCACGATGCCAGGTCTACATTCCTCCCTGGGAGTCGTATTCCACATTGCCAGGGAGATTCACTCCCCTGGGTGTCTGATCCCACGTAGGGGGGAGGGCAGTGATTTCACCTTTCAAGTTGGCTTAGCTAGAGAGACAGGGCCACATCTCAGCAACAAAGAGGCATTCGGGAGGACGTTCTTAGGCACAACTATAGGGAGGCCTAGCCTCTCCTTTGCAGCAACCGTCTTACCAAGGGTAAAACCTGTGGTAGAGGGCTCAACCCATCAAACCACCAGTCCCCTATGTCTGTGGTCATGTTAGCAACCATGGAGGTGGGGTAGGCGAATACCCCTGCATTCTCCACAGGCTCCTCAAGGGGGCACTAAATCTTTTTTTTTCTCTTGTTTTTCTTTCTTTTTTTTTTTTTAACTGTCCCTTCTTTTTTAAATCAACTGTATGAAAAAAAAAGTTAAAAAGAAAACAAACATACAATAAAAGAACATTTCAAAGAGACCATAACAAGGGAGTAAGAAAAAGACAACTAACCTAAGATAACTGCTTAACTTCCAACATGTTCCTACTTTACCCCAAGAAAGTTACCTAATATAGCAACATTTCTCTGAACTTGCTCCTACTATATCCATCAGAAATTAACAGACCATAGTCATTCCTGGGCATCCCCAGAACGTTAAATAGCTTATCTGTTCTTGGATTATTGTTCCCCCTTCCTTAATTGCTCTCTACTGCTAGTTCCCCTACATTCTACATTATAAACCATTTGTTTTACATTTTTCAAAGTTCACATTAGTGGTAGCATATAATATTTCTCTTTTTGTGCCTGGCTTATTTCGCTCAGCATTATGTCTTCAAGGTTCATCCATGTTGTCATATGTTTCACGAGATCATTCCTTCTTACTGCCGCGTAGTATTCCATCGTGTGTATATACCACATTTTATTTATCCACTCATCTGTTGAAGGACATTTGGGTTGTTTCCATCTCTTAGCAATTGTGAATAATGCTGCTATGAACATTGACATGCAGATATCTGTTCGTGTCACTGATTTCTGATCTTCCGGGTATATACCGAGAAATGCAATCGCTGGATCGAATGGTACCTCTATATCTAGTTTTCTAAGGAACTGCCAGACTGACTTCCAGAGTGGCTGAACCATTATACAGTCCCACCAACAATGAACAAGAGTTCCAATTTCTCCACATCCCCTCCAGCATTTGTAGTTTCCTGTTTGTTTAATGGCAGCCATTCTAACCAGTGTTAGATGGTATCTCATTGTGGTCTTAATTTGCATCTCTCTAATAGCTACTGAAGCTGAACATTTTTTCATGTGTTTCTTGGCCATTTGTATTTCCTCTTCAGAGAACTGTCTTTTCATATCTTTTGCCCATTTTATAATTGGGCCGACTGTACTATTGTCATTGAGTTGTAGGATTTCTTTATATATGCAAGATATCAGTCTTTTGTCAGATACATGGTTTCCAAAAATTTTTTCCCATTGAGTTGGCTGCCTCTTTACCTTTTTGAGAAATTCCTCTGAGGTGCAGAAACTTCTAAGCTTGAGGAGTTCCCATTTATCTATTTTCTCTTTTGTTGCTTGTGCTTTGGGTATAAAGTCTAGGAAGTGGCCGCCTAATACAAGTCTTGAAGATGTTTTCCTACATTATCTTCTAGGAGTTTTATGGTACTTTCTTTAATATTGAGATCTTTGGTCCATTTTGAGTTAATTTTTGTGTAGGGGGTGAGGTAGGGGTCCTCTTTCATTCTTTTGGATATGGATATCCAACTCTCCCAGCACCATTTGTTGAAAAGACCATTATGACTCAGTTCAGTGACTTTGGGGGCCTTATCAAAGATCAGTCGGCCATAGATCTGAGGGTCTATCTCCGAATTCTCAATTCGATTCCATTGATCTATATGTCTATCTTTGTGCCAGTACCATGCTGTTTTGGCAACTGTGGCTTTATAATAAGCTTCAAAGTCAGGGAGTGTAAGTCCTCCCACTTCCTTTTTCTTTTTTAGAGTGTCTTTAGCAATTCGAGGCATCTTCCCTTTCCAAATAAATCTGATAACTAGCTTTTCCAAGTCTGCAAAGTAGGTTGTTGGAATTTTGATTGGGATTGCATTGAATCTGTAGATGAGTTTGGGTAGAATTGACATCTTAATGACACTTAGCCTTCCTATCCATGAACATGGAATATTTTTCCATCTTTTAAGGTCCCCTTCTATTTCTTTTAGTAGAGTTATGTAGTTTTCTTTGTATAGGTCTTTTACATCTTTGGTTAAGTTTATTCCTAGGTACTTGATTTTTTTAGTTGCTATTGAAAATGGTATCTTTTTCTTGAGTGTCTCTTCAGTTTGTTCATTTCTAGCATATAGAAACATTACTGACTTATGTGCATTAATCTTGTATCCCGCTACTTTGCTAAATTTGTTTATTAGCTCTAGTAGCTGTATCGTCAATTTCTCAGGGTTTTCTAGATATAAGATCATATCATCTGCAAACAATGACAGTTTTACTTCTTCTTTTCCAGTTTGGATGCCTTTTATTTCTTTGTCTTGCCGGATTGCCCTGGCTAGCACTTCCAGCACAATGTTGAATAACAGTGGTGACAGCGGGCATCCTTGTCTTGTTCCTGATCTTAGAGGGAAGGCTTTCAGTCTGTCACCATTGAGTACTATGCTGGCTGTGGGTTTTTCATATATGCTCTTTATTATGTTGAGGAAGTTTCCTTCAATTCCTACCTTTTGAAGTGTTTTTATCAAAAACGGATGTTGGATTTTGTCAAATGCTTTTTCAGCATCTATTGAGATGATCAATTGATTTTTCCATTTTGACTTGTTAATGTGTTGTAATACATTGATTGATTTTCTTATGTTGAACCATCCTTGCATGCCTGGAATGAACCCCACTTGGTCATGGTGTATGATTTTTTTAATGTGTCTTTGGATTCGATTTGCAAGTATTTTGTTGAGGATTTTTGCATCTATATTCATTAGGGAGATTGGCCGGTAGTTTTCCTTTTTTGTAGCATCTTTGCCTGGTTTTGGTATTAGATTGATGTTAGCTTCATAAAATGAGTTAGGTAATGTTCCATTTTCTTCAATGTTTTGAAAGAGTTTGAGTAACATTGGTGTCAGTTCTTTCTGGAAAGTTTGGTAGAATTCCCCTGTGAAGCCATCTGACCCTGGCATTTATTTGTGGGAAGATTTTTGATGACTGATTGGATCTCTTTGCTTGTGATGGGTTGGTTGAGGTCTTCTATTTCTTCTCTGGTCAGTCTAGGTTGTTCATATGTTTCCAGGAAATTGTCCATTTCCTCTACATTATCCAGTTTGTTGCCATATAGTTGTTCATAGTATCCTCTTATAATTTTTTTAATTTCTTCAGGATCTGCAGTTATGTCAACTTTTTCATTCATTATTTTGTTTATATGGGTCTTCTCTCTTTTTGATTTTGTCAGTCTAGCTAGGGGCTTGTCAATCTTGTTGATCTTCTCAAAGAACCAACTTTTGGTGATATTTATCCTCTCTATTGTTTTTTTGTTCTCTATGTCATTTATTTCTGCTTTAATCCTTGTTATTTCTTTTCTTCTACTTAGTTTAGGATTGGTTTTCTGTTCATTTTCTAGCTTCTTCTGTTGATCCATTAGTTCTTTGATTTTGGCTCTTTCTTCCTTTTAATATATGCATTTAGTGCTATAAATTTCCCCCTCAGCACTGCTTTTGCTGCATCCCATAGGTTTTGGTATGTTGTGTTCTCATTTTCATTCGTCTCTACATATTTAGCAATTTCTCTTGCTATTTCTTCTTTAACCCACTGATTGTTTAGGAGTGTGTTGCTTAACCTCCAGGTATTTGTGAATTTTCTAAGTCTCTGATGGTTATTGACTTCTAATTGTATTCCATTGTGGTCAGAGAATGTGCTTTGAATAATTTCAATCTTTTTAAATTTATTGAGGCTTGTTTTATGTCCCAGCATATGATCTATTCTGGAGAAAGTTCCATGAGCACTAGAAAAGTATGCGTATCCTGGTGATTTGGGATGTAATGTCCTGTATATGTCTGTTAAATCTAATTCACTTATCAGATTGTTTAGGTTTTCAGTTTCCTTATTGGTCTTCTGTCTGGTTGATCTATCTATAGGAGAGAGTGATGTGTTGAAGTCTCCCACAATTATTGTGGAAACATCAATTGCTTCCTTTAGTTTTGCCAGTGTTTCTCTCATGTATTTTGTGGCACCTTGATTGGGTGCATAGACATTTATGATTGTTATTTCTTCTTGCTGAATTGCCCCTTTTATTAGTATGTAGTGGCCGTCTTTGTCTCTCAAAACATCCCTGCATTAGAAGTCTATTTTATCTGAGATTAATATTGCTACACCTGCTTTCTTTTGGCTGTAGGTTGCATGAAATATTTTTTTCCATCCTTTCACTTTCAGTTTCTTTGTGTCCCTGTGTCTAAGATGGGACTCTTGTATGCAACATATTGATGGTTCATTTTTTTTGATCCATTCTGAGAATCTATATCTTTTAATTGGGGAGTTTAATCCATTTACATTCAACGTTATAACCGTGAAGGCATTTCTTGAATCAGCCATCTTATCCTTTGGTTTATGTTTGTCATATTTTTCCCCTCTGTCTATTAATATCCTTTATTGTACCCATACCGAATCTCTTTAGTACTGAACCTTTCTCCAAGTCTCTCTGTCCTTTCTTTGTTTCTCTGTCTGTAGGGCTCCCTTTAGTATCTCCAATAGGGCAGGTCTCTTGTTAGAAAATTCTCTCAGCATTTCTTTGTCTGTGAAAAATTTAAGCTCTTCCTCAAATTTGAAGGAGAGCTTTGCTGGATAAAGTATTCTTGGCTGGAAATTTTTCTCACTCAGAATTTTAAATATATCGTGCCACTGCCTTCTTGCCTCCATGGTGGCTGCTGAGTAGTCACTACTTAGTCTTATGCTGTTTCCTTTGTATGTGGTGCATTGCTTTTCTCTTGCTGCTTTCAGAACTTGCTCCTTCTCTTCTGTGTTTGACAGTGTGATCAGTATATGTCTCAGAGTGGGTTTATTTGGATTTATTCTATTTGGGGTTCGCTGAGCATTTATGATTTGTGTATTTATGTTGTTTAGAAGATTTGGGAAGTTTTCCCCAACAATTTCTTTGAATACTCTTCCTAGACCTTTACCCTTTTCTTCCCCTTCTGGGACACCAATGAGTCTTATATTTGGACGTTTCATATAATCTATCATATCCCTGAGGTCCATTTCGATTTTTTCAATTTTTTTCCCCATTCTTTCTTTTATGCTTTCATTTTCCATTCTGTCATCTTCGAGGTTACTGATTAGTTGTTCAACTTCCTCTAGTCTTGTACTATGAGTGTCCAGAATCTTTTTAATTTGGTCAACAGTTTCTTTAATTTCCATAAGATCATCCATTTTTTTATTTAGTCTTGCAATGTCTTCTTTATGCTCTTCTAGCGTCTTCTTGATTTCCTTTGTCTCCCGTACTATGGTCTCATTATTCATCTTTAGTTCTTTGAGTAGCTGCTCTAGGTGCTGTGTCTCTTCTGGTCTTTTGATTTGTGTGCTTGGCCTTGGGTTATCCATATCGTCTGGTTTTTTATATGCTTTATAATTTTCTGTTGTTTTTGGCCTCGTGGCATTTGCTGAACTTGATAGGGTTCTTTTAGGATTTGTAGACCAATTGAAGTCCTTATCTCTAATTTATCAGATCTACAGGTTTGTGGAGTACACTTTCTCTAACTAACCAGCAGGTGGCGTCCACGAGCCACCTGTTCTCCACAAGCCAGTTCTCCCCTGCTTAGCCTTTTTGGTGAGTGGGGGAGTGAGTCTTGTGGGGTCCAATTGGTGTACCAAGCTTGCGTGTGTAGTTGGTGTTGCCTGCCCTGTATATGGGGCATGTTTCTGGGCAGTCAGGGAGGGGGGGTGGCTCTAACAATCAAATCTCCCTGGTGATCCTAGAGTTTCAAGGCTGCTGCAATAGTCTAATCCTTCAGTTCAGTCCTGCCACAGTTTGTCTCTGCCACTGACCCACAAGTCCTTGGTATTGGTGTATGGCTCCTGAGACTTGCAAGTGGGCCCCTCTTCCAGGCCGTGCACCCCCTTGTCCTCTGTTGAGGGATGACTGTGCTATGTCACAGGTGAGTGCCGTCCCCCCAGGGCAGTTCTGGGCTGCTGGGCTGTGTAGGGAGGCTCCCAGTCTGCTGAAATGATGGCTGAATGGGGCTTTGTTAATTCACACTGCTCTACCTTCCCAACTCTGGGACAATCAGCTGACGTTGCAGGGAAGGCTAATGTCCATGTCCAGTTTTGTGGTGTGTGCCTGTTATTTGAAGCGCTTCCATCACACTGGGTTGTCTGGGGCAGCTCTGGGCTATGGGGCTGGCGATGGGCAGGAGTGTTTCCTGTCCACCAGGATGATGGCTGTGAGTGGACACCCCCGTTTTCTTGGGAAGTTGTGGTGTTTATTGAATTTTCTCAGCCACTGGATTATTGCGTTTTGTCTCAGAGCTCTCCTAGTTCTGCTCTTGACTTGACCTGCCCAAATTGCAGGTCTTTGAAGCTTTCTGTATTGGGCTTCTTAGAGTAATTGTTTTAGAAAAAGAAAAAAGGATTAGAAAAAAAGGGCCCTCCTCACAGATCTAGTGGGTTATTGAAATGCTAAGAGACAAAGCAACCAGGGCCATTAAGGAAAGGTCCACAGGGCAGGGAGATCAGCTTTTCTTCGGGATTTGCATATGCACCTCAGGGCCTGAGCTCAGCCCTTCCCCTTTCTATGTTCACCAGAACTCCAAAAATCCTCCGCTTTTATTTTGGAGTTTTTTGTGTTGTTTTTTTTTATGCCTGTCTCCTCTCTGCTGGACTGGCTGCTCTCAGATTCTCTGGTGTCTGGTCTCAGTCTATCTATGGTTGGAGTTTGAATCAGTAGAATGAGTTTCCGATAAGGGCTGCCACTGCAGTTCTCCCTTCTCCTTCCTGGAGCTGACAGCCCCTCCTCCCCCGGGACTGAGCCTGGCAGGGAGGGGCGCGGGTCCCCTGGCCGCAAAAACTTACAGATTTCGCTGATCTCAGCAGTTCCACGTTTTCATGAGTGTTGTATGAAGTATGCCCAAAGTCAGATTGCTCTGTGGTGTCCAGTCCACGCAGTTCCTGGCTTTCTACCTACTTTCCTGGAGGAGTAACTAAAACATACAGCTCACCAGTCTGCCATCTTGCCCCACCTCCCTGTACCATCTTTTAAGAGTCCTAACCTTGGATCCTCTGTTGGAAATCAATAGATATGAGTTTTCGGCAACATGATTCTTGTTTACTGTCTTATCTAAACTTTTTGGTTATAAAATGCTTCTTTCCAGTTCTGTTTGTCCGCATTATTTAAGGCCAAAAATCCTGTGAATAAAGGATCTGTTTTCCAGGCCAGAAATTTGTAGAAGAGAATAAACATCATTAAGGTTTTTTTTACTCCCAAGTCTGCACTGAGCTGGGAGGATGCATTCCAGGAATCTTACCCTAGAAACAGTTTTTATTGGCAACTGGGAGATGATATAAGGAGGCACATGGTCACAAAAGAATTCAATTCTGAATCAGTTATGAGTCCTGACTTAAACATTATTTTCCAGCAAATTAAGTGGGTATCTAATCAGCATATAATCAGTGTAGAATGCGCTTGGAACACTGGTGGCCTTGATTTTACTTTTTTCTGAAGGGATCTTGAGCATTGCCTAGTTCAATATTCTCTGTTATCATAAAATAAGAATCTATCTTACTAATCACTTTTTTATACAAATTTTTAAATTAGAGAAGATCTAGGTTTACAGAAAAATAGTGCAGAAACTAGAGTTCCCATATACACCCCATTATTAACACTTTGTATCAGTGTGGTACCTTTGTTATAATTGATGAAAGAATATTATTATAATTGTACTATTAATTATACTCCATAGTTTATATTAGGGTTCACTCACTGTGTTGTAAAGTCCTGTAGGTTTTTTTTTAAATTTTATTCTTGAAACATATATGCAACCTAGAATTTCCCCCCTTTTAATGACATTCAAATAAATAATTCAGTGCTGTGAATTATGTTCACAATGTTGTGCTACCATAACCACTGTCCATTACCAAAACTTTTCTACACCCCAAACAGATATTCTGTAGCAATTGAGCATTAACTCCCCAGTCCCTACCCCCATCCCAGCCCATGGTAACCTGAATTCTAGTTTCTGATGCCATGAATTTGCTTATACTAGTTATTTCATATCATTGAGATTATATAATATTTGTCTCTTGTGTCTGTCTTATTTCACTCAAGGTAATGTCTTCAAGGTTCATCCATATTGCAGCATGTATCAGAAATTTTTTCCCTTTAATGGCTTAATAACATTCCATTGTATGTATATACCACATTTGTCTATACATTCATCTAGTGATGGACACTTGGTTGATTCCATCTTTTGACATTTATGAATAATGCTGCTATAAACATTGCTGTGCAAATATCTGTTTGACTCCCTGCTCTCAGTTCTTTTGGATATTTATCTGTAAGTGGGATTGCCAGGTCATATGATAATTCTACAGTTGACTTTTTGAGGAATCACCAAACTATCTTCCACAGTGGCTGTTCCACTTTACATTCTGACCAACAATGAATGAGCATTCCTATTTCTCAATATCCTCTCAACACTTGTTCTATTTTTTATTTTTTTAACACTAGCCATTGTAGTATGTGTCAAATGATACCTTATTGTGGTTTTGATTTGCATTTCCCCAAATACCTAGTGATGTTGAGCATTGTTTCATGGGTTTTTTAGCCATTTTAATTTTCTCTTTGGAAAAAATGTCTATCAAACTTTTTTTGACCATTTATTAATTTGTTTGTCTTTTTATTGTAGAGTCATAAGGTTTCTTTATATATTCTGGATACTGAGCCTTTATTAGATATATGGTTTCCAAATATTTCTCCCATTGAATAAGCTTCCTTTTCACTTTCTTGATAAATTCATTTGAAGCACAAAATTATGTAAGTGTAGGAGGTTCCATTTATGTATTTATTCATTGATTGCTTGTGTTTTGGGTGTCAAACCCATGTAGCCACTGCCTACCACAAGATCTTGCAGAGGCTTCCTTATTTTTTCTTCTAGAGTCTTAAGATCTTGGTTCTTATATTTAGGACTTTAAATCCTTTTGAGTTAATTTCTTTATAAGGTGTTAGAAAGGGGTCCTCTTTCATTCTTTTGGATATGGATTTCCAATTCTCTCACCAGCATTTGTTGAAGAGTGTTTTAACCAAGTTGAGTGGACTTGGCAGCCTTGTGAAAAATCAACTGAATGATAGATGTGAGGATCTATTTCTGAACATTCAATTCTATTCCATTGATCAAAATATCTATTTTTATGCTAGTACCATGCTGTTTTGACCATGTTAGCTTTGTAATATTCTTTAAAGTTAGGAAGTGTGAGTTCTACAATTTCGTTCTTTCTCAAGAGGTTTTTGCATATTCGAGACCCCTTACAGGGATTTTTTATTAGAGAAGTTATGGGTTTAGAGAACAATCATACATAAAATACAGAATACCAAAATACCACCTGAATACCAGCATTTGTGTGAATCATTTGTTACAATTGGTGATAGCACCCTTTAATTGCACCATTAATAAAAGTCCATGGTTTAACCTAGCATTCACTGTGTAGTGTACTACAATGGATTTTTTTTCATATTCTCAATAGATTTTATTTTCACATATTTATAGTCATAGTAAATTCATTGTTACCTCTTGTTTTTTTTATAAATGCAATTCTATTGAGATATATTCATATACCAGATAATCATACAAAGTGTACAATCAATGATTCAGGGTATCATCTTATAGTTGTGCATTCATCACCACTAATAAGTTTTGAATATTTTCATTACACCCAAAAAAAGACCAAAACATCCCATACTCCTTCTACCCCCCTATTATTTATTCATTTTTTACCTTTATTTTCTTACTCATCTGTCTATACACTGGACGAAGGGAGTGTCAGTCCCAAAGTTTTCACAATTGCACAGTCACACTGTAAAAGCTATATAGTTATACAATCATCTTCAAGAATCAAGGCTACTGGATTACTATTCAACAGTTTCAAATATTTTCTTCTGGCTATTCTAATACAAGAAAAACTAAAAAGGAATATTCATGTAATGAATAAGAATAACCTCCAGAATGAACTCTCAATGATACTTGAAATCTCTCAGCCACTGAAACTCTATTTTGTTTCATTTCTCTTCTCCCTTTTAGTCCAAGAAGGCTTTCTCAATCCCACAATGCCAGGGCCAAGCTCATCCTTCGGAATGATGTCCCACATTTCCAGGGAGATTTACACCCCTGGGAGCCATGTCCTACATAGGGGAGAGGGCAGTGAATTTACCTATAAAGCTGGCATAGAGAGAAAGGCCACATCTGAGCAACAAAATAAGTCCTCTCTGGGTGACAGGCATAATAATGAGTAAGCTTAACTTCTCCTTTGCAGGAGTAAGTTTCAAAAGGGCAAGCCTCAAGATTGAGGGCTTGAGCTATTAATTGGTAGTTCCCATGTTTGCAAGAATATCAGTTACTCCCCAGGTGGGGAATTTTAATATTTCCCCATTTTCCCCAGTCCCTCAAGGAGGCTTTGAAAACACTTTTTTATTCAATGCCTGTGATGGTTAGGTTCATGTGACAGCTAGGCCAGGTAATGGTGTCCAGTTGTCTGGTCAAGCAAGCACTGGTCTTGCCATTACTGCAAGGATATTTCATGGCTGGTTAATAAACAATAAGGCTGGTTTATTAAATTATCAGTCAATTGATTGTATCTCTGGCTGATTACATTTATGATCAAATAAGGAGTGACTTCCCCAATAAGAAAATGCAATCCATTGGAGTTTATCCAATCAGTTGAAGACTTATAAGGGGGAAGAGAGAACATTCACTTTATCTTCAACCAGCCAGCCTCTACTGAGGAGTTCATCAAAGACCTACATCAGAGATTCCAGCTCATGACCTTCCCTACAGAATTGGGACTTGTGCATTTCCACAGTTGCATGAGACTATATGAGTTAAATTATAAAATATGCTGCAGAAAATATAAATTTTGTACCAAATAAACAACTTTTCCTCTGGTCTTACACAGAAATTGAAGTTTTAAAACACAGTCAATATTGTCCTTTACCCTTTAGTCTGATTTGCCTTAGTCTTAACCAGATCAGCTTCATTCATAACTCTAATTGAAGTCTGTTCTCTTTTACAGCTTTGTAAACAGTTACATATGATGAAATGCTGACTTTCATACCTGCAGAACTCTACCTCTGAGTCTCAGGTGTCACACAGATACCTAAAGTTCCAGGGAATGACTGGTTATACACAAAGAGCTCACCATCTCAGAATTTAGAAATAACCATAACAACTCAGGAATAGATGTGTCTGCTGTAAGACCTCACAATCTAGGAACCTCTACAAGTCTTCCCCTGATAACTCTTGTTCTTGAATTCAACTCTCAGAGTTTGCACATCATATTAGTGAGGCATTATAATATTAGTCTTTTCATTTCTGGCTTATTTCACTCAACATACTGCCCTCAATGTTCATTCACCTAATTGCATGCCTCATAACTTCATTCCTTCTTGCAACCACTTAACAGTCCCTTGTATGTACACATCAGAGTTTGCCCTTCTGTTCATCAGTTGATGAAGCATTAGGACACCTCTATCCATTGCAAATTGTGACTACTGCCACCATAAACACCAGTGTGCAAATGTGCATTCATGTCCCTGCTTTCAATTCTTCCAACTATATGCCTAATAAAAGGGTTGCAGGATCATATGGCAACCCTATACATAACCTCATGTGGAACCAGCACACTGCCCTCCAGGGTGATTGCACCATTCTACTTCCCTACCAACACTGAATAAGTACATCCCTCTCTCGACATTTTTCCAGAACTTGTATACCTCTGTTTATTTTTTAAAAGGTTTTATTCACACCCCATACAATCCATCTTAAGTAAACAATAAATGGCTCCTGGTATAATCACATAGTTATGCATTCACTATCACAAATGATATGAGGACATTCCTATTTCTTATGCAAAGAAAAAACAAGAGAAAAAAATGAAGAATAAAAATTAAATTTAAAAAATAAAAAATGAAATGAAATACAATAAAATAAAAAGGAGCAACAACAAAATTAGCACCAAGAATCCTGTAAACCTCCCTTGTATCCCCATCTTACTGATATTTAGCTTTTGTATGTTGTCTTTGTTACATTTCATGGAAATATATTACAATGTAACATTTAAGTATAGACTAATATGCATGGATTGTATTTTCCTCTATACCATCCAATTTTCAGCACCTTGCAATGTTGAAATTCATTTGTTCTCCCTCATGTAAAAACATTCTTATATTTGTACATTTAATCACCATCATTGTCCACTCTGGGTTTCTCTAAGTTATATGGTCCCATAGAAAGAAAGTCTTCTATCTTTCCTTTTGTCATATATGCCCCTAGATTTCCTCTTTCAACCATACTCACACTCAGCTGTGTTCAGTGTACTTGCAATATTGTGCTACCATCAGATACTATTGTGCTGTCCCTTTCTGTATTATTAAAATCAATCCTATTGCACATTCTCTACTCCTTCATCATCAAATGCCCAACCTCTACCCTCTGTCTCCTGATAACCTGTGTTGTCAAATTAAGTCTCAATGATCTCTCTCTCTTTTTACACTTATGATAGTCTTAATTTCTACACTGTTCTCCAAACTTCTCTCTCCTGTCTTTTCCTATCTGTCTATAGTGCTCCCTTTAGTATTTCTTGTAAAGCAGGTCTCTTGTTCATGAACTCTCTCAGTGTCTGTTTGCCTAAAAACATTTTAAATCGCCCTCATTTTTGAAGGACAGTTTTTCTGGGTACAGAATTCTTGTTTAGCAGTTTTTCTCTTCCTGTATCTTAAATATATCTCACCACCGCTTTCTGACTTTCATGGCTTCTGCTGAGAAATCTGCACTAGTCTTATCTAGCTTCTCTTGTATGTGATGGATCATTTTTCTCTTGCTGCTTTCAGAATTCTCTCTTTGTCTTTGACATTTGACATTCTGATTATTAAGTATCTTGGAGTAGGTCTATTCAGATCTATTCTGTTTTGGGTATGCTGTGCTTCTTGGATCTGTAATTTTATGTCTTTCATAAGAGATGGGAAATATTTAGTGATTATTTCCTCCATTATTCTTTCCCTTTTCCCCTCTCTTCTCCTTCTGAGACAAGGATATTCATGTGCTTCATGTTGTTATTCAATACCCTGAGACCCTGCTCATATTTTTCCATTCTTTTCCCTACTTGTTCTTTGTGTGTAGGATTTCAGCTGTCCATCATTTAGTTCACCAATACTCCTCTACCTCTTCAAATCTCCATTGGCTCCATTGTGTTTTTCATCTCTTCATTCCCATAATTTCTGCCATTTGTTTTTTCACATTTTCAAGTTCCTCCTTATGTTCACCCAATATCTTCTTTATATCCTTAATCGCTTTTGGCATATCTTCCCTGAACTCACTGATTTGATTTTTAAATTGATTTTGCATGTTTGTTTGAACATCTTTAATTAGTTGTTTCAACTCCTGTATCTTGTTTGAAGT
This sequence comes from Choloepus didactylus, assembly GCF_015220235.1. Taxonomy (NCBI): domain Eukaryota; kingdom Metazoa; phylum Chordata; class Mammalia; order Pilosa; family Megalonychidae; genus Choloepus; species Choloepus didactylus. The sequence goes on along the minus strand of NC_051335.1, from coordinate 43,649,419 downwards.
GTTAGTCTGTTCCTTTGACTGGACTATATCTGCATTTTTCCTGGTATGACTTGTAATTTTTGTTGGTGTCTAGATATGTTGTTTCCTTAGTTAGTTTATTTAGAGGTTGTTTTCACTATTTTACCTAGGATTTTCTTCGTGGTTGGCATTGTTCCCCATCTGTTCTTTGGTGTTTTGTTCAACTTCTTCTAGACTTCTAACATAACTTCTATTTAACTGATCAGAATTTTTCAGGTTTTGTTATTCTGTTTCTTTCCCTGCATATATGGAATTATTTTTTGAGGAGGGTTGATCTAGATATGATCGACCCCAATCAGATTTTCCAAGACCAGACAGGCCCAGGTCTCAGGAGGAAGTTATAGTCAGTATCAGTTTTCCCTGAGGATGAGACCCAGCTAGTTGTCAGACTTTTCTTTGGGGCATCTAGGCTCTGTCCTTTTCCTATCCTGTCCAGCCCACAATGCCCCACCAGTGTTAAGAGGTTCAGTGCCTTTAATTCTCAGCAGATTCTGTCCCTGACAGGAGCATGGTTGAGACAGAACTTGAGGAACAGGGAAGGCTTAAAGTCTCTCTACCCTCCATCCCCTGGGGTCTGAATTCTCTGTATGAGGGCCACTACTTGAACTGAGACTTACCCCCCTTTTATTGGGAAAATAAACCCTTTAGGGGATTATCTCCTTCACTTGACCCCTTACTTTGTCTCTCAGGCCTATCTTAACTCCACCCTTGCCTGGGTCACTGCTGACAATTGAAAATGCATGAGGCTTTCTCTAATGAGCTACTTAAAATAGTTTAAGAAAAAAAGTAATCCCCTTTTCAGATCCAGTTCAAGCACCCAAGTTTTCCCAGTCAAGAGCCAGAGTTGGTTTTATGTGCCCCTTTTCTTGGGGCACAGCTCTTTTCCAGTATTCTCAGCTTGGCTGACTCAAAAGCCTCTGTTTTTATTTAATTTTATTATTATTATTTCTTGTTCTGTCATCCCCACCTCCTCTCTGCGGGGAGTGACCTCAGGGTGACTTTCCTGCTTCCTCCAGGTTTACCTGTGTTCATAGCTTCTGTTCAGTACTCCAAATTTGTTAGTTAAAACTGCACTTGGATCTTGGTTGAGCTACCTTCCCTTACTTATAGTAGAATGTGCTTCTTTTTCCCAGAGGGAAGTGTTCCAATTCAGTCAGCCATGCCAGTGGGGGAAGAAGTGCCATCTCTGAGGTTTGGGGGCTATTCTTAGAGTTATATGCTGTAGTCTTAGCTCTTCCACCCATTCCAGACTGGTGTACGATGTGTTTCCAGTCATGGATGTCCCCAAAACACTTGTTCAAGGAAATTCCTGGCTATTTACTAGCTGCTCTAGAAGACCAACTAAATTCCACAACTCCCCAAGCAACCACCTTGCCCCACCTCTCCATGTATTTTGTTTTAAATGTTTATTCAGGTACCATATAAACAATCTAATATTTCCCCTTTCATTATATTCAGTTATACAATTCAGCATTGTTAGTTGTGTTCACAATGTGGTGCTACAATCACCACCATCCACAACCAAAACATTTACATCATTCCAAATAGAAATTCTGTACAATTTAATCATTAACTCTCCATTCCCTGCCCCACAGCAATTTCCAGTGTATTCTATACCCTGAATATATGAGTTTGCTTATCATAATTATTTCATATCAGTGAAACCACACAATATTTATCTTTTCTCTCTGGCTTATTTCACTCAACATGATGTCTTCATGGTTCACCCATTCTGTTGCATGTATGAGGACTTCATTCCTGTATATGGATGAACAATATTCAATTGTAGGTATCTACCACATTATATTTATCCATTCATGGGTTGATGGACACTTGGGTTGCTTCAATCTTTTGGCAATTATGAATAATACTGCTTTGAACATTGGTATGCAAATATCTGTTCAAGTCCCCACTTCCAATTCCTTTTGGTGCATGCTGATCAGTGGGACTGCCTGGTCATATGGCAGTTCTATTCTGAGCTTTCTGAGGACCTGCCAAACTCTCTTCCATAGGAATTGCACCATTTTACATTCCCACCAGAAATGAATGAGATTCAAATTCTCTGTATCCTCTCCAACATTTATTTTCCATTTTTTAAAATAATAGTAATTTTAATGGATGTGTAAAGGTACCTCATTGTGGGTTTTTTGCATTTCCTTGATGGCTAATAATGTTAAGGGTCTTTTCATATGCTTTCTGGCCATTTATAGATCTTTTTTGTAGTGACAACTGCTCAATCCTTTTGCCCATTTAATAATTGGGTTGATTTTCCTTTTGTTGTTAAGTTGAAGGATTTCTTTATATAATCTGGATATTAATCCTTTATTGGATATATTGTTTCCAAATATGTTCTCACATTCTGAAGATTGCCTTTCTACCTTCATAACAAAATACATTGAGAGGCAAAATTTTTTAATTTTTATGATGTCTGATGTATCTTTTTCCTTTTGTTTCTTGTGCTTTGGGTGTAAAGTCTAAGAAACCATTGTCTAACACAAGGTCCTGAAGAGGCTTCCCTTCATTTTCTTCTAGGAGTTTAGTAATTCTAGCACTTATGTTAACATCTTTGATCCATTTTAAGTTGACTTTGTATATGGTGTGAGGTAGGGGTCTTCCTTCTTTTTATTCAAATGGAAAGCCATGCTTCCAATGCAATTTGTTGAAGAGATTATTGTTTCCCAATTGGGTGGTCTTTGCCCCCTTGTCAAAAATCCACTGACAATAAATATGAGAGCTGATGTCTGAGCTCTCAATTCTATTCCATTGTTCCATATGTCTGTCTTTGGGCCAGTACAATGCTGACTTGATTACTGTGGGTTTGTAGTAAGTTTTAATATTGGGAAGTGTGAGCCCTCAACCTTCATTCTTCTTTTTCAAGATGGCTTTACCCATAGAGGTTCCCTTACACTTCCACATGAATTGATGAATGACTCTTACATTTCTGTAAAGAACATTGTTGGAATTTTGATTGTGATTGCATTGAATCTATAAATTGCTATGGGTAGTATTGACATCTTAATGATATTTAGTCTTCAAATCTATGAACATGTATTGTCATTCCATTTATTTAAGTCTCTTTAACAATGTTTTGTAGTGTTCTGTGCACATGTCCTTTAAATCCTTGGTTATATTTATTCCTAGATATTTCATTTTTTTAGTTGCTATTGTAAGTGGAAGTTTTTTCTTGATTTATTCTTCCAATTGTTCTTTGCTTTTGTATAGAAACAATACTGATTTGGGGATATTGATATTTTATTCCACCACCCACTTTGCTGAATTCATTTATTAGCTAGAGTAGCTTTTTTGTAGATTCTTCAGGATTTTCCTGATATAAAAACATATCTTCTATAAGTAGGGACCAGTATTATTAATACCTTTCCAATTGATTAATTTTATTTGGTTTTCTTGTTTAATTGCTCTGTCAAGAACTTTTTGTACAATGTTGAATAACAGTGGTGACAATGGGCATTCTTGTCTTGTTCCTTATCTTATAGAGAAAGCTTTCAGTTATTCACCATTAAATAGGATAATAGCTGTGGGCTTTTCATATATGACCTTTAACATGTTGAGGAAGTTTCCTTTCATTTTTAGTATTCTAAGTATTTTATGAAGAAAGGGTGCTGTATTTTGGCAAGTGCTTTTTCTGCATCAGTTGAGATGATCATGTATCATTCCCCTTCATTCTGTTAATGTGATGCATTATATTAATTGATTTTATCTTGAAGCAACCTCACATGCAAGGGATAAATCCCACTGATCAAGGAACATAATTCTTTTAATATGCTATTGGACTCAGTTTGCTGGTATTTTGTTGATGTTCTTTGTATCTATATTCATCAAGGATATGGGTCTGTAATTTTCTTTTCTTATGGTAACTTTGTCCATCTTTGGTATGAAAGTGAGGGTGGCCTTGTAGAATGAGTTACGGAGTGTTAGCTCCTCTTCAATTTATTGGAAGGGTTTCAGAAGAACTGGAGCAAACTCTTTTTAGAATGTTCAGAATTCCTCTGGGAAGCCAACTTGTCCTGGGATTTTTTGTTGGGAGGTTTTTGATTATTGATTCAATCTCATAAGTAGTGATTCCTTTGTTGAGCTCTTCCATTTCTTCTTGACTTAATGTAGGTAGTTTGTGTGTATCTAAAGAATTTGTCCATTTGATCTAGATTACCTAATTTTTGACATACAGTTGTTCATATTATACTCATATAGTCCTTTTTATTTCAGCAGGATTGGCATTAATATCTCCCTTTCTTTTCTGATTTTTGTTATTCATATCTTCTCTCCTTTTTTCTTTGTCAGTCAAGCTAAAGGTTTGTCCATTTTATTGATGTTTGCAAAGAACAAATTTTTCATTTTGTTGATCATCTATGGTTTTTTGTTTGTTTGTTTTCTATTCATTCGTCTCTTATCTTTGTTATTTCCTTCTTCCTACTTACGATGGATTTAGATTGCTCATCACTTTCTAGTTCTTCAAGTTATGAGGATAGGTATGTTATATGAAGTCTTTCTTCTTTTTCATGTAAACAATTTGAGTTATAAATTTCCCTCTCAGTACTGCCTTTGCTGCATCCCATAAGTTTCATTTTCATTCACCTCAAGACATTTCCTAATTTTGCTGAATTTTAACCCACTGATTGGATTAAATCCAGCTGATTGAATTCTCTCATTGCTGAAGTCACACCCTTCATTTATGTAATCAGTCACAGCTGCAGCCAATTGATTGACAATTTAATAAACCAGCTTTCTGGTTTATTAACCAGCATCAAATGTCCCTGCAGTAAGGATTAGGCCAGTGCTTGCTTGACCAGACACCTGGACAACATCATCAGGCCAAGTTCACACGTGAACCCAACCATCACAGTCCACCCCCTTGTCACCTTGGCAGTTAAACACATCACCTTAAACCATATTTTATCTCCTAGCAGAGAAGAATAACAGACATGTATTTTGGCTTACAATACTCAGCTGTCTGGTAGACAGCTAGAAATGCACTAAATCTCTCCAGAATGGGGTATAAGTCCTTGGGTGACATTAACTCTTAAACTTGATTTCCTTAAGCTAAAATATTACAAAATGAACAATACAGCTTATGTCATGTGATAAGGGGATAAGATAGAGAAGAAAACAATGATATTTTCCATACAGATACAAGCATACTCATAACAAAAGGAGGAGGAAGTATTCATGCCATCATAGTCCTCATTTCTGTAACAGATCACATGGTTGTACTTCATATTTGTCACTACCTTCTTCCACTATGCATTCCATGTTCACTTTACCCTCAGCAAGCAATTCAGATGGCAGTGGTTCTTTGCCTGGTGGGGTGATCCAAACCTTCATTCCTGAAGTTTCTGTGCCATTGTTAGTGCTTCCTGGATTGGGTTGTTGCAGTTTTCCATTGACTTTAATCACAGGGCATGGTAGTAATAATAGATGCCCTAGGGGATCTCCTGTATTCCAGGAAAACTCTTTTTTACTGCCATTGTGTAGTTACATTGGTATTTCACTGTGATAGTCAGGATCAATAACCCCAACCAGTACAGTAATCCCTTTCCTTGCCTGTTGATTCAGAGGCACAAGAAGACACAAGTGGCCAGGTGGCAGTCTTAACTTCCAGTTCAATGGAATTATGTCTCCTGGTGGAAGCACTCCTCCTTTTGGAACAAAGACTTGTAGACCAGCAGACCTTAAGGTTGGAGGAAAAGGAAGCAAAAAATTAGCTAGTGGATCACTAGGAGTGGTATTTGGGAGGTTTTTGATTATTGTTTCCACCCCTTGATTCCTAGACCCATGAATCCTGGTTATGGGAGAAACAGCATCATAGAGTGGATGTTGAGTCAGAGCATACACAGCCTCCTGGAGAACATTGCTGCAGCCCTGCAAGTTATTGACACCTACCTGGCACCATAATTGAGTCTTCAAAAGGCCATGCCACTTTTCTACCAACCCATTTGTCTCTGGATGATGGGGAACATGAAAAAGACCAGAGAATTCCATAAACATATGTCCATTCCCTCACTTCATTTGCTGTGAAGTTGGTTCCCTAGTCAAAAGCAATGATGTGTGGAATATCATGATGGTGGATAAGGCATTTCTGAAAGTCCACAAATGGTAGTTTTGGCAGAAGCACTGCATGCAGGGAAGGCAAACCTATATCCAGAATATTTATCTATTCCAGTGAGAACAAATCACTGCCCCTTCCATGATGGAAGTGGTCCAATGCAATCAACCTGCCACTAGGTAGCAGGCTGATCACCTCAGGGAATGGTGCCATATTGGGGACTGAGTGTGAGTTTCTGCTGCTGGTAGATTGGGCACTCGGCAGTAGCTGTGGCCAGGTTGGCCTTGGTGACTGGAAGTCCATGATGTTGATCCCATGCATAACTTCCATCCATACCACCCTAACCACTTTGTTCATGAGCCCATTGGGCAATGACAGGGGTGGCTTTGGATAGAGGTTGACTAGTATCCACCAGACAGGCCATCATATCCACATGATTATTACAATCTTCCTCTGCTGAAGTCACCCTCTGGTGAGCATTCACCTGGGACACAAATATCTTCATGTTTTTTGCCCACTCAGAAAGGTATCTCCACATACCTCTTCCCCAGACTTCTTTGTCACCAATCTTCCAATCCTGTTCCTTCCAAGTCCCTGACCATCCAGCCAAACCATTAGCAACAGCCCATAAATCAGTATACAAACACCTCTGACCAGTTCTCCTTCCAAACAAAGTGAACAACCAGGTACACTGCTTGAAGTTCTGCCAACTGGGAGGATTTCCCCTCACCTCTGCCCTTCAGGGACATCCCAGAAAGAGGCTGCAGTGCTGCAGCTTTTTGCTTTTGGTTGGTACCTGCATATCATACAGAACCATCTGTACACCAGGTCCGAGGTTTCACTTCCTCAGTCAACTGATTGGAAGGAACGCTCCAAGATGCCACAGATGTGGGCTGGGAAGGAGAAGGTAAGGTGGAAGGAGTGGGGGCCATGGGCATTTGGGCCACTTCCTCATGTAACTTACTTGTACCTTCAGGACCTGCTCAAGCTCTATCTCGTATATACCATTTCCATTTCATGATGGAGTGCTGCTGTGCATGCCCAACTTTATGGCTTGGTGGGTCAGACAATACCCAGCTCATGGTAGGTAACTCAGGTCTCACTGTAACTTGGTGAACCATGGTTAAGCGTTCTGTCTCTACTAAGGCCCAATACCAGGCCAACAGCTGTTTCTCAAATGGGGAGTAGTTAACTGCAGAGGATGGTAAGGCTTTACTCCAAAATCCTAAGGGCCTGCATTGTGATCCTCCTGTAGGAGCCTGTCAAAGGCTGCAGACAGTATCTCTATTTGCCACTGATACTTCCAGCACCATTGTCATTCATTTCCATTAAGGCCTACTTTTATATTTATTTGCTTTTTTGCATTGTACCATATTGAGTTTCTTCTCACTTCTTATGGATATTATTTCCAAGAATTTTCCTTGTGGTTACCATGGGGTTACCCTCTAATAACCTAAATAAATAACAATCATATTTGCTTTGATACCAACTTAACTTCTATAGCATGCACATACGTATTTCTTATACTGCTCTGTCCCCCTAACATTTGTTTGGAACTTGTCATCAATTATATCTTTATACATTTTATGTCCAAAAACATGTAACTTATTACTTTTATGCATGTGCATTTTAGCACCTGTGGGAAGTAAGATGTGGCGTTCTATATGAAATAATACAATACAATAATACCAGCATTTATTTTTTCCAAATGGTTACCTTTACTGCAAATATGTAATTCTTTATGACTCTTTGAACCACTGTCTAGTGTCCTTTCCTTTCAGTCTAAAGGATCCTTTAGTATTGCTTGTAGGGCAGGTCAAATGGTGATGATCTTCCTAGGCTATTGTTTATCTGAGAATGTCTTAATCTTTCCATAATCTTTGAAAGACAGTCTAACACATTGTTAGCTTTCAGTTGTTTTCTTTCAACACTTTAAGAATTTCAACCGCTACCTTCTTGCCTCCATGGTTTCTGATGAGAAATAAATATTCAGTCTAATTTGGACTTCCTTGTATGTAGCATGTTGTTCTCTCTTGCAGCTTTCAGAACTCTTTTTCCTTTGCATTTGATAGTGAAAAATATATATTACAGTATGTATTTTAATTCATGATTATAGCATTAGGTATTCTTTGAGCTCTTGGATGTGCATATTCATGTCTTTTACTAAGTTTGGGAAGTTCTCTGTCATTATTTCTTTGACTATTCTTTCTGCTCTTTCTAGGATTTCCATAATGTCCCATGGCTGTCTTAGGTGGTTTTTGCTTTTAATATTTCATTTTTCTTTCTGCTCTTCAGCCTGACTCATTTCAAGAGTCTTGTCTTCAAGTTCACCGAGTTTTTTCTTCTGCAAGCTCCAATCTGCTATTGAAACCCTCCTGGGAATTTTTCACTTCATTTGTTGTGTTCTTCAACTCCAGTAGTTCTCTTCAGTTTCTTTAAGAATTCCTATCTTTTTATTTAAACTCTTATTTTTCTCATTCATTATTTTCCTGATATCCTTCAGTTCTTTCTCTGTACTATCCTTCATCTCCTTGAACATTTTTAAGACCATGTTTTTAAAGGCTTGGTTTGGTATGTCTACATACTTATCTTTGTCATTGCTGTTTTTTGTGTGTTTTATCCTCTTCATTTGGATGGGCCATTATTTCCTGTTTCTTTGTTTGTCCTGTATTCTTTTGCTGAACACTGTACATTCTAACATTTTAAAATGTTAATTGTGAGATGTTTTTTTCCTGAGATGCCAGTTTCTTGGTTTTTAATCAGCTGGTGATAAGACAGAGATTTTCTAGAGTTTCAGTCCTCCTATCTGGAAGGTCTGTCCAAGGTGGATGAAGTGTACAGGTTTTTCCCTGTCTTTCTGGGCCTTGGTTTTTTCTTTAGTTTTGCTTTTTAGTTGTTTTGGAGTTCCCCTGTTACAGGCATTTGGCTGCCACCTCTGTTTCTCAGGAAACACACCTCCCTCTACAGGGCATAGGAACAGAGCAGGCCTTTTTCTTGGAGTATTCACCTCTATGGTTTTTTACACTACTTTCAATTTCTTAAGATGCTTTTGCCTGGAGGACAAATTCTGGGAGGATCTAAATCAGTCTTGCTCAGCCAAAACAGGACCAGTGGTCAAGGAAGGGAGTGCACACCATCTCCAAAGTGACCTGCAGAGGTGACCAGGAAGGGAACAAAGAGCTTCTTCCATGGATCCCCAAAACTGAGCTTTCTTGGCCTGCTCAGTAAATGCAAACCCTTCAGCTGTCTGCCAAAACACTGAGGAAGTGCTGCCCTTTTAAATCTCCATCTCCTGCACCCTTGTCCAGGAAGGGCTGAAATAATGGCTGCCACTGCTTTTATCCAGTGACAGTGTTGAAACAAGGCTGCCATATCCTTTGTCTGTGGTGGATTGAAGAAATAGTTGCCCTCAGACTGGCCCCCAGTGACACAAATTTGCTCATAAAAAGACAGGATCAGTAATTGGCTATGTCTACCCCTGTTCTTGGGGAAGAGGGTTTTATGTCCCTGTTTGTCACCACTGAGTTACCAAGAGTGTGGACCTCAAGGTGGCCTTCTATGAGATGGGGCATGGGCACAGGTTGCTAATGCCTGGAGAGAGCAATTTACTTGCTTTACCATGATTTATCAGCCTCTTCCTCTCACTCTTCCATGGATGCTGTACAGGGTTCTTCTGGCCTCCAGTTTCAAAATAGTTGTTTGAGATAGTTCCTGCCTGTTTAATAGTTGTTTTGGTGGAATGACTAGTCCCAGAGCTCCCTACTCTGCCACATTCCTTGGAAGTCCTCTGGGTATTTTATTTTGATGAAGTCACGTTTATTTGTTTATTCTTCTGTTGTTAATGATTTTTGTGTAAATCCAAGAAACCACTGACTGACACAAGTCCCTGAATATGCTTCCCCATGTTTTCTTCTAAGAGCTTTATAGTTTTGCTTCTTATATTTAGGGCTTTGATCAATTTTGGGTTGATTTTTGTATATGATGTGTGGTAAAGGTCCACCTGCATGCTCTAACATTTGGATATTCAATTTTCCCAGCATGATTTCTTAAAGAGACTATTTTATCCTAATTGACTGGACTTGGCACCCTTATCAAAAATCAATTAGCCATAGAAGTTAGAGTTGATTTCTGAACTCTCAATTCAATTCCAGTGGTCTATAAGTATGTTCTTTTGTCATTACCACTCTGTTTTGATTACTGTAGCTTGTTAATATTGTTATTCACTTTTTCTTTAGCAAGTACATTGCCTGGTATATAATAAGTGCTCAATACATGTTGAACTTGCAAATAAGAAAAGAGACTTCTAGCATTATTAGTTACAAAACTAGCTAATAGCAGATCTCGGGCTGGAACCGAGGTCACAAACCACTCAATCTTGTCCTACCTGCTTTCTAGTTAAGTAATTAAAATAAATGTAAGTAATCATCCTTACCTTAAAATTTAAAATGTCACAATTTCTTAATGCCCTTTTCCTTGTGTAATTTTAAATCCTGTAAACACCAGTGACTTAGAATTCAAGTAATAGTTTGGATATGGGCACAGAATAAGATGATGATTTTTACTCCTGCCTAATGATTAGGAATATGACTCTGAAGGCAGGCTGCCCAGGTGCACCTCTGGGCTAAGCCACAGGATAAGTCCTGTGACCTTAGGCAAGACACTTAACCATGACATGACTAAATTTTTCATCTGTAAAATGGAATAATAGCATCAAACTCACAGAGTTGTGAGGATTAAAAGAATAAATACATGTAAAGTGTCTACAGCAGTGTACAAAACATAATATATACATATATAAGCTATTGTTACAGTTCTTGTTATTATAGCTATAACTCAATGTAGCTATACTATTGCTATAATATTGCTGATAAATCAATCATTAGGTCTTTGGGAATTTCACATTTATTATTCTCTACTTGAAATATGCTCGTAAGGAAACACATGAGCATTCCCCAGACTCTTTTCTGTCTGAAGAGCTAGAGGATTATATTTTAGTATGGGTTACAGGATCCCATACTCTAGCCAAAGCATATCAAGCAATCTCTCACTGGGTCATTTGGACAAATCTAGTCTGGGAAAGTGAGACATACATAGTGAAACTTTTGTCAGTTGATAAAAACTGTGTCCTCTTTCTTGCTAACAGAAACTCAAAAGGGGAAGAGGATTCACAACCTCTCCTTTGGTTTCTATGACTGATGGGAATTTGGATGTGTACTTTGTATCAGCCAACCACACCCAAAAAATGAAAACACCTGAAGTAATTTTGGAAGGTGTCCAATGTCAAAATCATGTGCATGAGAATTTACCTTTACTTTTTCTGTCTAGGAGATAGAAAACTAAGAAAAAATTCTAGGAGATAGACATATTACAGCAGGATTTTGAACACATGCCTATAAAACAAAGGAGAACAAATGAATTTAGGATCAAAGAAGCCACCCTTTATTTACCAGTTTGACCTTAGCATCTGAATGGGTCATAACTAAGTAGAAGAAATTTCCGGTAAAGTCAACCTCACCTTTTTCATGACAGTCCCCAAAATAATTTTTACCAAATTCTCAAGAAGTCTTTGAAATACCACCAGATGATGCTATCATAATTGAAAAGTAGGAAAGAGGGTGGTTTTTTCCCTAATTAATATTCCCCTGAGTACATGTAAATTTCAACACCTTATCCCACTGCTCTCACCACTGTGCAGAGAGTGAATTACTTCCTGGAAGGAAGTTATGATTCACTTCTCACAATCATTAAATTATGACAAAGTTTCCTGCTCAGGTCCAGCTATTCTTCTCTGAACTGAAAACAGAAACTTCTCACAGGATGAACAGACAAAGTTATGACTGCACTTTATTAAAACATAATTGCTCTTTCAAAGATATGGAGCAACCATGACTGTGAAATGCTCTACAATATCCTAGGCAGGTATCCTAGGCTCCATTTCCCAAGAGTCTTAGTCTAAGCAGGGATAGATACATCTGAGTCTAGCGGTAAGAACATCAGACAAGAAGAACTTGGTTCAAGTGTTGGACTTTCTACTTGCTAGCTTTTTGATTTTAACAAGATTATTTCCTTTTTCTGTTTTACTTTCTTCTAAATAAAAGAGTTGTTTTGAATAATTGCTAAGGTCCTTCCATGTCTACTATAAAATGGTTGATCCATATTAAAGAATTTATAGCTACATCTGTGGGGTTTTAAAGCTTTTATAGGGATGTTAAGATAGAAAGTCTTCAGATGTCTATGATAGACTGTGAAGGAAGAAAATTGCGTGTAAACATTCCTCTTCAGCACCCATCAAGTCAATACATCTATTTTTTTGATAATGGCCATTCTAGTAAGTGTGAGATGATATCTCACTGTGATTATAACTTGCATTTCCCTAATAGCCAGTGAAGTAAAGAATCTTTTCATATAATTCTTAATGAAATTTTATTGAGATATATTCACATACCAGATAATCATCCAAAGTGTACAGTGGTTCATGGTATTATCATATAGTTGTGCATTCAACACCACAATCAATTTTTGAACATTTTCATTACTCAAAAAATAAAATAAGAATAAAAATTAAAAAGAACACCCAAAACATCCCATATGCTTTATCCACACTCCTTAACATTTATTTAATTACTGTCTTTATTATCTTACTTTTCTGTCCATACACTGGATAAAAGGAGTGTCAGTTGCAAGGTTTTCATGACTTACATAGTCACACCATAAAAATTATATAGTTATACAATCATCTAAAAGAATCAATGCTACTGGATTACCATTCAACAGTATCAGGTATTTCCTTCTAATATGTTAAAAACTAAAAAGAGATATCTATATAATGCATAAGAATAACCCAGATTGCTCTCTCAACTCTATTTGAAGTCTCTCAGCCACTGAAACTTAATTTTTTTAAATTTCTCTTCCCCCTTTTGGTCCAAGAAGGCATTCTCAATCCATGATGTCAGGACAAGGCTCATCCCAGGAGTCATGTCCCACATTGCCAAGGAGATTTACAACTATGTAATACAATTCCCATGTAGAGGGAGATAAGTGAGTTTACCTGCAGAGTTGGTTTAGAGAGAGACACCACATACAAGCAAAAAAAGAGGTTCTCTGGGGGTGATTCTTAGGCATAATAATAAGTAGGCTTTTCTTCTCCTTTGCAAGAGTTTCATAAGGGCAAGCCCCAGGATTGAGAGCTTGGCCTATTAAATTGGTTGTCCCCAATGCTTGCAAGAATATCAGGAATTCCCAAGGTGAGGAACCTTAGTATTTCCACATTTTTCCCCAGTCCCTCAAGGGGACTTTTTCATATGTTTTTGAGCCATTAGTATTTCCTCTTCAGAAAAGTGTTTGTCCGTGTAATTTTGCTCAATTTTTAATTTGGTTGTTTGCCTTTTTGTTGTTGAATTGTAAAATCTCTTTATATAAACCTGATATTATACCCTTATCTGAAATTTTGTTTCCAAATACTGTGTTCCTTCGTGTAGACTGCCTTTTTATTTTTCTAACAAAGTCCTTTAATGCACAAAAGGTTCAGTTTGAGAAGATTCCATATATCTATTTTTTCTTTCATTGTTCACACTTTTGTTGTAAGGTCTAGGAAACCACCTCCTATTACAAGATCTTTAAGATATTTCCCTAAATTATGTTCTAAAACTTCTATGTTCTTAACTCTAATGTTTAGGTCTTTGACTGATTTTAAGTTAATTTTTGTATAAGTTGTGAGGCAGGGGTCTAGTTCTCAAAGCAACATTTACTGAAGAGGCTGCTTTGTCCCAGTTGAATTAACTTGAATGCCTTATCAAAGATCAATTGTCCATAGATGAGCCAGTCTATTTCTGAACAATCAGTTCAATTCCATTGGCCTGTATATCTATCTTTTTGCTAGTTCCATGCTGTTTTGACCATGGTAGCTTCCTAAAATGCTTTAAACTCAGGTAGTGTGAGACCTTCCACTTCATTCCTCTTTCTCAAGATACTTTTAGCTGCCCTTCCAGATAAACTTGGATATTGGTTTTTCTGTATTTCTGCAAAGTAAGTAGTTGGGATTTTTTTTTTAATTTTTATTTTGAAATCAATTCAAACTTACAGTAACGTTTGCAAAAATAACACAAACCCAATACACAGAACTCCAGCATAACCCACCCCCCTCTGATACTCTGATCTACCAACTTTAATATTTTGTCACTTTACCATTTCTTTACCTTCTTCCCTCCCTCCATCCCTGTCTGTTATCCATCATCTATTGCTTTGTCTTCTGAACATATGAGAGCAAGTTGCACACATCTTTGAAAAAATAATATAATTCACAAATACATTTCCTATGAACAAGAATATTCATTTAAGTTATCACATTAAGTGTAGTTAAGAAGTTCAAGAAGTTTAACATTGATATAAAGCTTACATTCCACATTTCATTTTTTTCTTATGTCCCAGTTGTGTCCTTTTGAGCCTTTTCTCCTCTATTCTTAGATATCATCCAGGATCATCTATGGCATTTCATTGTCATTATCTATTTAGACTGTCTTTTTTTTCAATTGAGGAAACATATATACAGCATAAATCTTCCCATTCCAACCCCTCCCAAGCATTCTATTTAGTGGGATTAATCACATTCACAATGTTGCAATGCCATCAACTTCTCACCATCCATTACTATAAATTTCCCTTCACTCCAAACAGAAACCCTACACTCATTTCTTATTAACTTCTGATTGTCCCTTCCCCCATTTCTCATAACCCATACTCTACATTTCATCTCTATGATCATATTCTCTGATAACTTTCTTTGTGTTTACTGTGGGGCTTAAATTTAACATCTTGTCTATAACAATCTTGTGTTCTTTGATACCAACTTAACTTCAATAGGACACATAAACTATGTTCCTATCCTCTTCCATTCCCCCACCTTTATGCAGTTCTTGCCAAAAATTACATATTTTACATTGAGTCCAAAACCACTGATTTATCATCACACTTTATGTGTTTTAGATCCTGTAGGAAGTAAATAGTGGAGTTACAAATCAAAAATACAGTAGTATTTGTATTTATATTTACCATGTGATCTTTACTGGAAATCTTTATTTCTTCATGAGGTTTCAGTCAATTGTTTAGTGTCCCTTCCTTTCAGCCTGCACAATTCCCTTTAGCATTTCCTATAGGGCTGATCTACTGGTGATGAAGTCCCTTAGTTTTTGATTATCCAGGAATGTTTTCATCTTCCCCTCATTTTTCACCTGTAGGTGTTTGTGAATTTTCTAAGTCTCTGATGGTTATTGACTTCTAATTGTATTCCATTGTGGTCAGAGAATGTTCTTTGAATAATTTCAATTGTTTTAAATTTATTGAGCTTTGTTTTATGTCCCAGCCTATGGTCTATTCTGGAGAAAGATCCGTGATCACTAGAGAAGGATGTGTATCCTGGTCATTTGGGATGTTATGTTCTATACATGTCTGTTAAATTTTTCTATATCTCTTCTTCTTTCTTTGTTTGCCTGTCAATAGGGCTCCCTTTAGTATCTGAAGTAGCACAGGTCTTTTATTAGCAAATTCTGTCAGCATTTGTTTGTTGGTGAAAAATTTAAGCTCTCCCTCAAATTTTAAGGAGAGTTTTGCTAGATAAAGTATTCTTCATTGGAAATTTTTCTCTCTCAGAATTTTAAATATGTCATGCCACTGCCATCTTGCCTCCATGGTGGCCACTGAGTAGTCACTACTTAGTCTTATGTTGTTTCTTTTGTATGTGGTGAATTGCTTTTCTCTTGCTGCTTTCAGAACTTGCTCCTTCTCTTCAATATTTGACAGTCTGATCAGAATATGTCTTGGAGTGGGTTTATTTGGATTTATTCTATTTGGAGTTCACTGGGCTTTTATGCTTTGTGTATTTATATTGTGTAGAAGGTTTGGGAAGTTTTCCCCAATAATTTCTTTGAATACTCTTTCTAGACTTTTACCCTTCTCTTCCCTTTCTGGGACACAAAAGAGTCTTATATTTGGATGTTTTATTTTATCTATCATATCCCTGAGATCCATTTTCATTTTTTCAACTTTTTCCGCATTCTTTCTTTTGTTCTTTCATTTTCCATTCTGTGGTCCTCAAGGTCACTGAGTCATTGTTCAGCTTCCTGTAGTCTTGTACTATGAGTATCCAGAATCTTTTTAATTTGGTCAACAGTTCCTTTTATTTCCATAAGATCATCTATATTTTTACTCTTGCAGTTTCTTCTTTATGCTCTTCTAGGGTCTTCTTCATGTCCTTTATATCCTGTGCCATGCTCTTCTTCATGTCCTTTATATCCTGTGCCATGCTCTCATTGTTTGTCTATAGTTCTTTGATTAATTGCTCCAAGTACTGTGTCTCCTCTGATCTTTTGCCTTGGGTATTTGGGTTTGGGTTATCCATATCATCTGATTTTATCATATGCTGCAAAATTTTCTGTTGTTTTTGGCCTCTTGGCATTTGCTTTACTTGATAGGGTTCTTTTAGGATATGTAGGATTATTCAAAGATGAATTTCTAATATGTCAGATCTACAGCTTGGTAGTGTACACTTTCTCTAACTAACCAGCAGATGGCATCTGTGAGTCACCTACTCCTCTCAAGTCAGTTCTCCCCAACTCTGTCTTTGTGGTGCGTGGGTGTCTGATTCTCGTGGTGTCCAATTGGTACAGCAAGTTTGGGTCTGTTGTTGGTGCTCTCTGCCCTGAATGCAGGGTGTGTTTCTGAGCAGTTAGGGAGGGAGGGCAGCTTTAATAATCAAACCTCCCAGGTGTTCCTGGAGATTTAAAGCTGTTGCAAGAGTCTAAATCTTTATTTCAGTCTCACCACAAATTGTCTCTGCTGCTAACACACAAGTACTTGGTATTGGATTTCTGTGTGTGTTCCTCTTACCAGCTGTGCCCTTCTAGGGCCTCTGCTGAGGGAAGGCTGTGCAACATCACTAGCACATGTCATCCCTCAAGGGAAGCCCTGATCCACTGGGCTGTGCGGAGACGTTCCCAGGCTGCTGTAAAGATGGCTGAATGGGGAGTGTTAATTTCCCCCTTTTCGCACAGCTGCATCTTCCCAGCTCTGGGACAATTAGCTGTGGGTACACAAAATGCTATGTCCATGCCTAATATTGTGGCATGTGTGTGGTGTTGCCAGAAACACCCCCATCACACTGAGTCCCTTGGTACAGCTCTGGGCTGTGGCTCTGGCACTGGACAGGAGCATTCCCAGGCCACCAGGAAGATGACTGTAAGGAGCATGGGTTTTTTTCCCCTTTGGCTCACCTCTGCCCTCCTCACTCAGAGACAACCAGCAGTGGGTGCATGAAAGGCCGTCTTCCATGCCAGATATTGAGGCTTTTGCACAGCCCTTTCCTGCCACACCTCACTGTGCAGTTCTTGCTACCATATCTGCAGCCACTTTTGGTTTTTTTTTTTTTTAAAGAACTAGTCCACCTCCAAATGCCAACACATGGTTTCCCCACACTGCAGTGTGGATGCTGGACATTCAGCAGGCTCACTCACCCATTTCAGGATGCAGGCTCCCAGTTTCACCAAGTGCACAGTCCCTGTGGATTGAGCAGAACTTCTCCAGCTGGTTCGTTGCTGGAACTGGTGTTCTGGGTCACTTTCTGGCCTCTATCTCATATTTTTCATGAAGGTGTTTTTTTTTTTTTTACCTTGTCTCTCCTAGCCACTATCTTAGGTTCTTGTTGGGATTTTAATTAGTATTACATTGAATATATACATTAATTTGGGGAGAATTGACATCTTAAAAATATTGTCTTCCAATCCATGAACACAGTATGTCTTTCTTTGATTTCCTTTGGCAATTATTTGTCATTTTCTCTATATAGGACTGTTATTGCCTTGGTTAAATTAATTCTGAAATATTTTCTTCTTACGGTTGTTTTGTAAATGGAATTTTTTTCCTTGATCTCCTCTTCAGATTGGTGATTACTGGTGTATAAAGAAACACCACTACTTTTTGTGTGTTGTTCTTGTACCCTGTCAGATTGCTGTACTCATTCACCAGCTCTAGTAGTTTTGTTGTAGAATTTTTTTGGAATTTTCTGCATGTAGCATCATGGCATTTGCAAACAGTGAGAGTTTTCCTTCTTCCTTTCCAATTTGGATTCTCTTTTTTTCTTGCCTAATTGCTCTAGCTAGAACTTCCAACACAGTGTTGAATAAGGGGTGAGAGTGGGCATCCTTGTCTTGTTCCTGTTCTTAGGGGGAAAGCTTATAGTCTTTCACCATTGAGTATGATGTCAGCTGTGGGTTTTTTTATATATTCCCTTTATCATGTTTTGAAAGTTTCCTTCTGTTCCTATCCTTTGATGTGTTATCATCAAGAAAGGATGTTGAATTTTGTCAAATGTCTTTTCTGCATCAATCAAGATGATCATGTGGTTTTGCCCTTTGATTTACTGATGTGGTGTATTACACTGATATTGATTTTCTTATTTTGAACCAGCCTTGCATATCTGGAATAAATTCCACTTGATCATTTTGTATAATTCTTTTAATGTGCTGCTAGATTCTATTTGCAATTATTTTGTTGAGGATTTTTGCATCTATATTCATTAAAGAGATTGGTCTGTGAATTTCTTGTCTTGTAGTATCTTTGTCCAGCTTTGCTATTTTGGTGATGTTGGCTTTATAGAATGATTAGGTAGTTTTCCCTCCTCTTCAGTTTTTTGAAGAGTTTGAGCAGGATTGGTACAAATTATTTCTTGAATGCTTTGTAGAATTCACATGTGAAGCCATCTGGTCCAAGACATTTTTTGTGGGTGGGGGGAGCTTTTTTATGACTGATTCAATATCTTTCCTCATGATGGTTGTGCTGAAGTCATCTGTTTATTCTCAAGTCACTGTTGGTTGTTCATGCTTTTCTAGGAAGTTGTTCATTTCATCTATGTTGTCTAGCTTATTAGAATATAAATGCTCCTAGAACCATCTCATTATCTCCTTTATTTCTGTGGCATCAGCAGTTATGTCCCCTCTCTGAATTTTTATTTTATATATTTGCATCCTCTCCCTTTTCTTGTCAGCCTAGCTAAGGGTACATCAATTTTATTGGTTTCCTGAAAGAACCAACTTGCAGTTTTGTTGATTCTCTCTATTGTTTTTATGTTCTCAGTCTCATTTATTTCTGCTCAATATTTGTTATTTCTTTCCTTCTGTTTGCTTTGGGGTTCGTTTGCTGTTATATCTCTAGTTCCTCCAGGTGAACCCTTAATTCCTTGATTTTTGCTCTTTCTTCTTTTTAATAACAGCGTTTATTTTCCTTTTAAGCAACGCCCTTGCTGCATCCCAAAAATTTTGATATGTTTTGCTTTCAATCTCATTTGCCTTGGGATATTTACTGATTTCTCTTGTAATTTCTTCCATGACCACTGGTTGTTTCAGAGTGTGCTGTTTAACCTCCACATATTTGTGAATTTTCCAGCTGTCTGACTGTTACTGAATTCCAACTTTATTCCATCATAATTGGAGAAAATATTTTGTATAATTTCAATCTTTTTAAATTTATCAAGATGCTTTGTAACCCAACATGTGGTCCATCCTGGAGAATGATCCAAGAACACTTGAGAAAAATGTGTAACCTGCTGTTGTGGGCTGTAATGTTTTTTAACTGTCCATTAAATCTATTTTATTTATCACAGTATTCAAAATATCTGTGTCCTTGTTGTTTGTCTGTCTAGATATTCTACCCATTGATGAGAACAGCATATTGGGGTCTTCAACAATTGTAAACTTGTCTACTTCTCCCTTCAGTGATGTCAGAGTGTGCCTCATGTATTTTTGGGCACTCTGCCTTGGTGCATTTATGATTGTTATGTTTTCTTGATAAATTGTCCCTTTTATTAATGTGCAATATCCTTCCTTGTCTCTTTTAATTGTATTACATTTATAGTCTAATTTTTCTGATATTAGTATAGGTGCCCCACTCTATGGTGCTAATTGTTTGCATGCAATATATTTTTCCAACCTTTCAATTTCAAACTAATTTTGTCCTTGGGTCTAAAATGAGTCTCTTGTAGACAGCATATAGGTGGGTCCTGTTTTTTAATCCATTCTGCCAGTTTATGTGCTTTTTAATTCAACACATTGAAATATATTCTCATATCTTACAATCATCCAAAGTGTACAATCAGTTGTTCACAGTACCATCATATAGTTCTGCATGCATCACCACAATTTTTGAATGTTTTCATTACACCAAAAAAATAACATAAGAATATAAAGTTAAAAATAACACCAAAAACATCCCATTCCACTCATGTCCCTCCCCATTATACATATAACTTTGTCCCCATTTTTCTACTCATCTGTCCATATAATGGATAAAGAAGTGTGGGCCACAAGGTTTTCACAGTCACATAGTCACACCATCTAAGAGATATAATTATATAATTGTGTTAAAAATGAAGACTACTGGGTTCCAATTCTACCATTTCATATATTTCCTTCTACCTATTGCAATACATTAAAAACTACAAAGGGATATCTATAGAAGGTCTAAGAATATCCTCCAGAATGACCTCTCAACTCCATTTCATATCTCTCAGCCACCAAAACATTATTTTGTTTCATTTCTCTTCCCCCTTTTGATCAAGAAGTCTTTCACAATCCCATGATGCTAAGTCCAGGCTCATCCCTTGGAGTCATGGATCATGTTGCCAGGGATATTTACACCACAGGGAGTCATGTTCCTCATAGGGGTGAGGGCAGTTAGTTTACCAGCTGAGTTGATTCAGAGAGAGAGGCCACATCTGAGCAAAAGTAGTTCTCTGGGGGTGACACTTAGGCACAATTTTAAGTAGGCTTCACCTCTCTTTTGAAGTAATTAGCTTCATAAGGGAAGCCCCAAAATTGAGGGTTTGGCATTCTAAAATTGGAGTCCGCAATGCTTGTAAGAATATCAGGAATTCTCCAGGTGGGGAAGTTTAATATTTCCATATTTTCCCCCAGTCACTTAAGGGCACATTGCAAATACATTTTTATTCTCCACCAAATTTACTCTGGCATGTATCAGGGCTTTACAATAATCTGTACAAACCAATGAGATCTCACTCCCTATTGAAAGATACATGTAACTGTGGTATTTGAATAAACAGACCATACAAGTTAAATGATATCATGTGCTACAGAAAATATAGATTTTGCACTGAATAAACACCTCTAGCTTTGGTCTCACAGAGAAGCTGAAATTTTAAAACACCATAAATATCATCTTTTGTCCTATAGTCTGATATACTTTAGTACTAAATAAGTCCATTTCATTCATATCTCTAATTAAAATCTGATAGCTTTTTCTGACTCTTTAAAATTTGCTGTATGAGGTAATGCTGACATTCATAGGTGCCAAACTCTGGCTCTGATTCTCAGATGTCACACAGATACCTGAAGTTCCAGGAACCAACCAGGTTATGCACATAGAGCTGAGAATCTCAGAATTTAGAAATAATGATTATAGCTCAGGAATAGATGCAGCTGCTGTAAGAGTTTACAATCCAGGAACTTTTACCATCACCTTTCCCCTGAAAACCCATGCTCTCAGATTCAATTCTGAGATTGCACATTATAGTTAGTCCATATTAGTGAGGCATTATAATGTTTGCTTTTCATTTCTGGTTTATTTCTCTTAACATATTGTCCTCAAGGTCAATTCACATAGTTGTATACCTCACAACTTCATTCCTTCTTGTAACTGCTCAATATTCCATTGTATGTATACACCACAGCTCGCCATTCCACTTATCGGTAGATGTACCCTTAGGCCACCTCCATCCATTGTGACTTGTTAATACTGCCACCATAAATACCAGTGTACAAATGTTCATTCATGTCCCTGCTTTCTGTCCTTCCAAGTATATACCCAGTAGCGGGGTTGCAGGACCATATGGAAACCACATAGCTTCCTTTGGAACCATCACACTGCCATCCAGATGGGTTGCACCATTCTACCTCTCCACTAACAGTGATTAGCTACATCCCTCTCTCCACAATTTCACCAACACTTGTATCCCTCTATTTATTTTTTAAATAGTTTTATTCACACACTATACATTCCATCTTAAGTGAGCAATCCATGGTTCCCAGTATAATCACATAGTAATTCATTCACCACCATAATCTATATAATGGAATTTCCATTTCTTCCACAAAAAAAGAGAAAGAAGAGAAAAAAGAAAACAGAAGAGAAACATGATAAATAACAAAATAAAAGAAAAAGTAAAGATAAAATTAAATTAAATTAAATTAAATTAAATTAAAAGGTCTGACAACAATACCAATGACAAGAATCCCATACCCTTCCCTTATGTCTCAGTCTTATAGACACTTAGTTTTGGTATATTCCCTTTGTTACAGTTAATGGACACATATTACAATGTTACCAGTAAACATAGACTCTAGTTTGCATTGATTGTATTTTTTCCTAATACATCTATATCTTTTAATTGGGGAGTTTAATCCATCAGCATTCAATGTTTTTACTGTAAAGCCACTACTTTCATCTACCATTTGGTCTTCTGGGTATTCATGTGTTTTCTCTCTCTCTCTCTCTCTGTCTCTCTCTCTCTCTCCCTCTCTCTCCTTGATAGTCTTCATTTCTACACTCTTCCCCAAATCTCTCTCTCCTGTATTTTCCTATCTGCCTGTAGGGCTTACTTTAGTATTTCTTGTAGAGCAGATGTCTTGTTCACAAACACTCCCAGTATCTGTCTGTCTCAGAATATTTTAAAGTCTCCCTTTTTTTAAAAGAATAAAATATTTAGGGATGAAATTAAACAACGTACAAGGCCTGTACACAGCAAACTGCAAAACATTCCTTAAAGAGAGTAATGACCTCAAATAATGGAGAGTTATAACATGTTTATGGATCTTAAGACTCAATATTGTTAAGATGGCAACTTTCCCAAATTGATCTTTAGATTTAAGGCAGTACCTATTGAAGTTCTATCAGGTTTCTTTTTTATCCTTTTAGAAAATGGCAAGCAGGTGCTAAAGATTATATGGAAGTGCAATGGACCAAGAATAATCAAAACACTTTTGAAAAAAAAGAATAAAATTGGAAGCATTAACACTACTTTATTTACTTTAAAGATACAGTAATAGCAATAATGGTGTATTATCATAATAGTAGCTATGCAGATCAATGAAACAGAATAGAGTCTAAAAATAAACTCTTACATCTATGGTCAATTGATGAGAAAACAATCCAATAAGGAAAAGATAGCCTTTTTTTCACTAACAATTACTTTTTAAATTCAATTTTATTGAGATATATTCACAAACCATAAAATCATCCAAATTGTACAATAAATTGTTCATGGTACCATCATATAGTTGTGCATTCATCACCCAATCTATTTTTTGAACATTTTCCTTGTACCAAAAGAGTGAAAGGTAAAATAAGAAATAAAAGTAAAAAAGAACACCCAAATCATCCCCCTTCCCACACTATTTTTCATTTAGTTTTTTGTCCCCATTTACTACAAATCCATCCATACACTAGATAAAGAGAGCATGATCCACAAAGCTTTCACAGTCACACTGTTGCTCCCCCCATAAGCTACATTGCTATACAAATGTTTTCAGGAGTCAGAGCTACTAGGTTGCAGTTTGATAGTTTCACATATTTGCTTCTAGCTATTCCAATGCATTAAAACCTAAAAAGGGTTATCTATATAGTGCATAATGCCAACCATAGTGACCTCTCAACTCTACTTGGAATCTCTCAGCCACTGAAAATTTATTTTGTTTCATTTTGCATCCCCCTTTTGATCAAGACGATATTCTCAATCCCACAATGTCAGATCCAGATTCATCCCCAGGAGTCATATCGCATGTTGCCAGGGAGATTTACACACCTGGGAGTCAGATCCCACATAGGGGGGAGGGCAGTGAGTTCACCCACTGAGTTGGCTTAGCTAGAGAGAGAGGGCCACATCTGAGCAACAAAGAGGCACTCAGGGGGAGATTCTTAGGCAAAATTGTAAGCAAGTTTAGCCTCTCCTTTGCAATAACAAGCTTCATAAGGGCAAGTCCCATGATACAGGGCTTGGCACATCAAACTGCCAGTTCTCAATGTTTGTGAGAATATCAGGAACAATCCAGGTGGAGAAGCTCAACACCTCTGCATTTTCCCCCATCTCCTTAGGGGCGTCCTGCATACCTATTTTTATTCTCTGTCCAAATTAATTTTCTCCCCCATTTTTTGAAAGGCAGTTTTGCTGGATGTAGAATTATTGATTGTCAGTATTTTTCTTTCAG
This sequence comes from Choloepus didactylus, assembly GCF_015220235.1. Lineage (NCBI taxonomy): Eukaryota > Metazoa > Chordata > Mammalia > Pilosa > Megalonychidae > Choloepus > Choloepus didactylus. The sequence goes on along the minus strand of NC_051335.1, from coordinate 43,625,077 downwards.
TATCTTAAATATATAATAACAATGCCTTCTTGCCTCCATGGTTTCTTACAGGAAATTCACATATAGTCTTATTGAGCTTCCCTTGTATGTGATGGATCACTTTTCTTTTTCAGCTTTCAGAATTCTCTTTTCTTTGACATTTAATAATCTGATTAGTAAGTGTCTTGGAGTAGGTCTATTTGGATCTATTCTGTTTGGGGTACACTGTGCTTCTTGTATATGTAATTTTTTTTTTAACTTTCCCTTCTTTTTTAAATCAACTGTATGAAAAAAAAAGTTAAAAAGAAAACAAACATACAATAAAAGAACATTTCAAAGAGACCATAACAAGGGAGTAAGAAAAAGACAACTAACCTAAGATAACTGCTTAACTTCCAACATGTTCCTACTTTACCCCAAGAAAGTTACATAATATAGCAACATTTCTGTGAACTTGCTCCTACTATATCCATCAGAAATTAACAGACCATAGTCATTCCTGGGCATCCCCAGAACGTTAAATAGCTTATCTGTTCTTCTTGGATTATTGTTCCCCCTTCCTTAATTGCTCTCTATTGCTAGTTCCCCTACATTCTACATTATAAGCCATTTGTTTTACATTTTTCAAAGTTCACATTAGTGGTAGCATATAATATTTCTCTTTTTGTACCTGGCTTATTTCGCTCAGCATTATGTCTTCAAGGTTCATCCATGTTGTCATATGTTTCACCAGATCGTTCCTTCTTACTGCCGCGTAAGTATTCCATCGTGTGTATATACCACATTTTATTTATCCACTCATCTGTTGAAGGACATTTGGGTTGTTTCCATCTCTTGGCAATTGTGAATAATGCTGCTATGAACATTGGCGTGCAGATATCTGTTCGTGTCACTGCTTTCCGATCTTCTGGGTATATACTGAGAAGTGCAATCGCTGGATTGAATGGTACCTCTATATCTAGTTTTCTAAGGAACTGCCAGACTGACTTCCAGAGTGGCTGAACCATTATACAGTCCCACCAACAATGAATAAGAGTTCCAATTTCTCCACATCCCCTCCAGCATTTGTAGTTTCCTGTTTGTTTAATGGCAGCCATTCTAACCGGTGTTAGATGGTATCTCATTGTGGTCTTAATTTGCATCTAATAGCTAGTGAAGCTGAACATTTTTTCATGTGTTTCTTGGCCATTTGTATTTCCTCTTCAGAGAACTGTCTTTTCCTATCTTTTGCCCATTTTATAATTGGGCTGTCTGTACTATTGTCATTGAGTTGTAGGATTTCTTTGTATATGCAAGATATCAGTCTTTTGTCAGATACATGGTTTCCAAAAATTTTTTCCCATTGAGTTGGCTGCCTCTTTACTTTTTGAGAAATTCCTTTGAGGTGCAGAAACTTCTAAGCTTGAGGAGTTCCCATTTATCTATTTTCTCTTTTGTTGCTTGTGCTTTGGGTGTAAAGTCTAGGAAGTGGCCTCCTAATACAAGGTCTTGAAGATGTTTTCCTACATTATCTTCTAGGAGTTTTATGGTACTTTCTTTTATATTGAGATCTTTGGTCCATTTTGAGTTAATTTTTGTGTAGGGGGTGAGGTAGGGGTCCTCTTTCATTCTTTTGGATATGGATATCCAACTCTCCCAGCCCCATTTGTTGAAAAGACCATTATGGCTCAGTTCGGTGACTTTGGGGGCCTTATCAAAGATCAGTCGGCCATAGATCTGAGGGTCTATCTCTGAATTCTCAATTCGATTCCATTGATCTATATGTCTATCTTTGTGCCAGTACCATGCTGTTTTGGCAACTGTGGCTTTATAATAAGCTTCAAAGTCAGGCAGTGTAAGTCCTCCCACTTCGATTTTCTTTTTTAGAGTGTCTTTAGCAATTCGAGGCATCTTCCCTTTCCAAATAAATTTGATAACTAGCTTTTCCAAGTCTGCAAAGTAGGTTGTTGGAATTTTGATTGGGATTGCATTGAATCTGTAGATGAGTTTGGGTAGAATTGACATCTTAATGACACTTAGCCTTCCTATCCATGAACATGGAATATTTTTCCATCTTTTAAGGTCCCCTTCTATTTCTTTTAGTAGAGTTATGTAGTTTTCTTTGTATAGGTCTTTTACATCTTTGGTTAAGTTTATTCCTAGGTACTTGATTTTTTTAGTTGCTATTGAAAATGGTATCTTTTTCTTGAGTGTCTCTTCAGTTTGTTCATTTCTAGCATATAGAAACATTACTGACTTATGTGCATTAATCTTGTATCCTGCTACTTTGCTAAATTTGTTTATTAGCTCTAGTAGCTGTATCGTCGATTTCTCAGGGTTTTCTAGATATAAGATCATATCATCTGCAAACAATGACAGTTTTACTTCTTCTTTTCCAATTTGGATGCCTTTTATTTCTTTGTCTTGCCGGATTGCCCTGGCTAGCACTTCCAGCACAATGTTGAATAACAGTGGTGACAGCGGGCATCCTTGTCTTGTTCCTGATCTTAGAGGGAAGGCTTTCAGTCTCTCACCATTGAGTACTATGCTGGCTGTGGGTTTTTTCATATATGCTCTTTATCATGTTGAGGAAGTTTCCTTCAATTCCTACCTTTTGAACTGTTTTTATCAAAAAGGGATGTTGGATTTTGTCAAATGCTTTTTCAGCATCTATTGAGATGATCAATTGATTTTTCCCTTTCGAGTTTTTAATGTGTTGTAATACATTGATTGTTTTTCTTATGTTGAACCATCCTTGCATGCCTGGAATGAACCCCACTTGGTCATGGTGTATGATTTTTTTAATGTGTCTTTGGATTCGATTTGCAAGTATTTTGTTGAGGATTTTTGCATCTATATTCATTAGGGAGATTGGCCGGTAGTTTTCCTTTTTTGTAGCATCTTTGCCTGGTTTTGGTATTAGATTGATGTTAGCTTCATAAAATGAGTTAGGTAATGTTCCATTTTTTTCAATGTTTTGAAAGAGTTTGAGTAAGATTGGTGTCAGTTCTTTCTGGAAAGTTTGGTAGAATTCCCCTGTGAAGCCATCTGGCCCTGGGCATTTATTTGTGGGAAGATTTTTGATGACTGATTGGATCTCTTTGCTTGTGATGGGTTGGTTGAGGTCTTCTATTTCTTCTCTGGTCAGTCTAGGTTGTTCATATGTTTCCAGGAAATTGTCCATTTCTTCTACATTATCCAGTTTGTTGCCATACAGTTGTTCATAATATCCTCTTATAATTTTTTTAATTTCTTCAGGATCTGCAGTTATGTTACCTTTTTCATTCATTATTTTGTTTATATGGGTCTTCTCTCTTTTTGATTTTGTCAGTCTAGCTAGGGGCTTGTCAATCTTGTTGATCTTCTCAAAGAACCAACTTTTGGTGATATTTATCCTTTCTATTGTTTTTTTGTTCTCTATGTCATTTATTTCTGCTTTAATCCTTGTTATTTCTTTTCTTGTACTTGGTTTAGGATTGGTTTGCTGTTCATTTTCTAGCTTCTTCAGTTGATCCATTAGTTCTTTGATTTTGGCTCTTTCTTCCTTTTTAATATATGCGTTTAGTGCTATAAATTTCCCCCTTAGCACTGCTTTTGCTGCATCCCATAGGTTTTGGTATGTTGTGTTCTCATTTTCATTCGTCTCTATATATTTAGCAATTTCTCTTGCTATTTCTTCTTTAACCCACTGATTGTTTAGGAGTGTGTTGTTTAACCTCCAGGTATTTGTGAATTTTCTAAGTCTCTGATGGTTATTGACTTCTAATTGTATTCCATTGTGGTCAGAGAATGTGCTTTGAATAATTTCAATCTTTTTAAATTTATTGAGGCTTGTTTTATGTCCCAGCATATGATCTATTCTGGAGAAAGTTCCGTGAGCACTAGAAAAGTATGTGTATCCTGGTGATTTGGGGTGTAATGTCTTGTAGATGTCTGTTAAATCTAATTCATTTATCAGATTGTTTAGGTTTTCAATTTCCTTATTGGTCTTCTGTCTGGTTGATCTATCTATAGGAGAGAGTGATGTGTTGAAGTCTCCCACAATTATTGTGGAAACATCAATTGCTTCCTTTAGTTTTGCCAATGTTTCTCTCATGTATTTTGTGGCACCTTGATTGGGTGCATAGACATTTATGATTGTTATTTCTTCTTGCTGAATTGCCCCTTTTATTAGTATGTAGTGGCCTTCTTTGTCTCTCAAAGCATCCCTGCATTTGAAGTCTATTTTATCTGAGATTAATATTGCTACACCTGCTTTATTTTGGCTGTAGCTTGCATGAAATATTTTTTTCCATCCTTTCACTTTCAGTTTCTTTGTGTCCCTGTGTCTAAGATGAGTCTCTTGTATGCAACATATTGATGGTTCATTTTTTTTGATCCATTCTGCGAATCTATATCTTTTAATTGGGGAGTTTAATCCATTTACATTCAACGTTAAAACCGTGAAGGCATTTCTTGAATCGGCCATCTTATCCTTTGGATTATGTTTGCCATATTTTTCCCTCTCTCTATTAATATCCTTTATTGTACCCATACTGAATCTCTTTAGTACTGAACCTTTCTCCAAGTCTCTCTGTCCTGTCTTTGTTTCTCTGTCTGTAGGGCTCCCTTTAGTATCTCCAGTAGGGCAGGTCTCTTGTTAGCAAATTCTCTCAGCATTTCTTTGTCTGTGAAAAATTTAAGCTCTCCCTCAAATTTGAAGGAGAGCTTTGCTGGATAAAGTATTCTTGGCTGGAAATTACTCTCACTCAGAATTTTAAATATATCGTGCCACTGCCTTCTCGCCTCCATGGTGGCTGCTGAGTAGTCACTACTTAGTCTTATGCTGTTTCCTTTGTATGTGGTGAATTGCTTTTCTCTTGCTGCTTTCAGAACTTGCTCCTTCTCTTCTATGTTTGACAGTGTGATCAGTATATGTCTCGGAGTGGGTTTTTTTTGGATTTATTCTATTTGGAGTTCGCTGAGCATTTATGATTTGTGTATTTATGTTGTTTAGAAGATTTGGGAAGTTTTCCCCAACAATTTCTTTGAATACTCTTCCTAGACCTTTACCCTTTTCTTCCCCTTCTGGGACACCAATGAGTCTTATATTCGGACATTTCATATTATCTATCATATCCCTGAGGTCCATTTCGATTTTTTCAATTTTTTTCCCCATTCTTTCTTTTATGCTTTCATTTTCCATTCTGTCATCTTCCAGGTCACTGATTCGTTGTTCAACTTCCTCTAGTCTTGTACTATGAGTGTCCAGAATCTTTTTAATTTGGTCAACAGTTTCTTTAATTTCCATAAGATCATCCATTTTTTTATTTAGTCTTGCAATGTCTTCTTTATGCTCTTCTAGGGTCTTCTTGATTTCCTTCATATCCCGTACTATGGTCTCATTGTTTATCTTTAGTTCTTTGAGTAGCTGCTCTAGGTGGTGTGTCTCTTCTGGTCTTTTGATTTGGGTGCTTGGGCTTGGGTTATCCATATCGTCTGGTTTTTTCATATGCTTTATAATTTTCTGTTGTTTTTGGCCTCGTGGCATTTGCTGAACTTGATAGGGTTCTTTTACGGTTTGTAGACCAGTTGAAGTCCTTATCTTTAATTTATCAGATCTACAGCTTTGTGGAGTACACTTTCTCTAACTAACCAGCAGGTGGCGTCCACGAGCCACCTGTTCTCCACAAGCCAGATCTCCCCTGCTTAGCTTTTTTGGTGAGTGGGGGAGTGAGTCTTGTGGGGCCCAATTGGTGTACCAAGCTTGCGTGTGTAGTTGGTGTTGCCTGCCCTGTATGTGGGGCGTGTTTCTGGGCAGTCGGGGAGGGGGGGGTGGACCTAACAATCAAATCTCCCTGATGATCCTAGAGTTTTAAAGCTGCTGCACTAGTCTAATCCTTCAGTTCAGTCCTGCCACAGTTTGTCTCTTCCACTGACCCACAAGTCTTTGGTATTGGCGTATGGCTCCTGAGACTTGCAAGTGGGCCCCTCTTCCAGGCTGTGCACCCCGGGTCCTCTGTTGAGGGATGACTGTGCTATGTCACAGGTGAGTGCCGTCCCCCCAGGGCAGTTCTGGGCTGCTGGGCTGTGTTGGGAGGCTCCCAGTCTGCTCAAATGATGGCTGAATGGGGCTCTGTTAATTCAAACTGCTCCCCCTTCCCAGCTCTGGGACATTCAGCTGAGGTTGCAGGGAAGGCTAATGTCCACGCCCAGTTTTGTGGTGTGTGCCTGTTATTTGAAGCACTTCCATCACACTGGGTTGTCTGGGGCAGCTCTGGGCTATGGGGCTGGCGATGGGCAGGAGTGTTTCCTGTCCACCAGGATGGTGGCTGTGAGCGGACACCCCCCTTTTCTTGGGAAGTTGTGTTGTTTAGTGAATTTTCTCAGCCACTGGATTATTGCCTTTTGTCTCAGAGCTCTCTTAGTTCTGCTCTTGACTTGACGTGCCCAAATTTCAATTCTTTGAAGCTTTCTGTATTGAGCTTCTTAGAGTAATTGTTTTAGAAAAAGCAAAAAGGATTTAAAAAAACAAACAAACAAAAAAAAAACGGCCCTCCTCAGAGATCTAATGGGTTATTGAAATGCTAATAGACAAAGCAACCAGGGCCATTAAGGAAAGGTGCACAGGGCAGAGAGATCAGCTTTGCTTCAGGATTTGCATATGCGCCTCAAGGCCTGATCTCCGCGCTTCCCCTTTCTGTGTTCACCAGAACTCCAAAAATCCTCTGCTTTTATTTTGGAGTTTTTCGTGTTGTTTTTTTTCTATGCCTGTCTCCTCTCTGCTGGGCTGGCTGCTCTCAGAGTCTCTGGTGTCTGGTCTCAGTCTATCTATGGTTGGAGTTTGAATCAGTAGAATGAGTTTCCGATAAGAGCAGCCACTGCAATTCTCCCTTCTCCTTCCCGGAGCTGACAGCCCCTCCTCCCCCGGGACTGAGCCTGGCAGGGAGGGGCGCGGGTCCCCTGGCCGCAAAAACTTACAGATTTCGCTGATCTCAGCAGTTCCACATTTTCATGAGTGTTGTATGAAGTATGCCCAAAGACAGATTGCTCTGTGGTGTCCAGTCCACGCAGTTCCTGGCTTTTTACCTACTTTCCTGGAGGAGTAACTAAAACATACAGCTCACCAGTCTGCCATCTTGCCCCGCCCCGTATATGTAATTTTATGTCTTTTATGAGAGATAGGAAATTTTAAGTGAATATTTTCTCCATTATTCTTTCTTCTCCTTCTCCCTTATCTTCCTTTTCTGGGACACCCATGACCTGTATATTCATGTGCTTTGTGTTGTCATTCAATTCCCTGAGACGCTGCTCATATTTTTCCATTCTGTTTCATCTATATTCTATTGTGTGTAGGATTTAAGATGTGCTGTCCTCTACTTCACTAATCCATTTTTCTGCCTCTTCAAATCTCCTGTTTTAAGTCTCCATAGTTTTTGCATTTCTTCTATTTTGCCATTCATTCCCATAAGATCTGCCATTTATTTTTTCAAACTTTCAAGTTCTTCCTTATGCTTTCCCAATATCTTCTCTATATCCTTCATCTCTTTTGCCATATCTTCTCTCAAATTGTTGATTTGATTTTTGAGTCAATTTAGCATGTTCATCTGTACATCTTTAATTAGTTGTTTCAACTCCTGTATCTTGTTTGAAGTGTTAACTTGTTCCTTTAACTGGACCATATCTTCATTTTTCCTAGTGTCACTTGTAAATTTTTGTTGGTGTCTAGGCATCTGGTTTCCTTCATTAGTTTATTATAAGGGTTGTTTTAACTGTTTTACTCAGGTTTTCTTGTTGGTTGGCTTTGTTCTCTATCTGTTCTTTTGTGTTCAGTTCAACTTATTCTAGACCTGTAACACGGTTTCTGTTTAACTGATTAGAGTTTTGCAGCTATTGTTATTCTGACTCTTGCCCTGTCTATATGGAACTTTTTGAGGAGGGTTACACAGATATGATTGACCCCAATCAGATTTTCCTAGGCCAGACAGGAACAGGTCTCAGGGGGAAGGTGTTATCAGTATCAAATTTCCTTGGGGATTAGACCCATCAAGTTGTCAGACTATTATGTGAGGCTTCTAGACTAGGTCCTTTTCCTATCCTGCAAAGTAGGTGGCTCTTGTCAGTCCACATCTCCCCTTTAGCATAAAGTGGTGTGATGCCTTTAATTTTCAGCTAACCCAGTCCCTGCCAGTGATGAGGTTGAATGAGCTGAGGTAGAAGCCAGCTTAAGCTGTTTCTGTTTTATTTCTAGCTCCTGGGGTATGAATTCTCTGAAGGAAGGCCATTACTTGAGATTGGCCCCACCTACATTTTCTTGGGGAAGATATGCCCTTTAGAGGATTATCTCCTTTACTGGACTCCTTACTTTGTATCTTAGACCTATCTAACTCCACCCTTTTCTGGACCAATGTTGACAATTGAAAATTCCTGAGACTTTTCTAAAGAGCTACTTAGAATAGTTTTAAAAAAGAATAAAGAAAAGAAAAAATAGAAATCTTTTCAGAGCCAGTCCCCAGCCCGCAACATCCACTAGTCAAAAGGCAGAGTTGATACCTACTTCTATGTGCCCCTTTTCTTGTACACAGCCCTTTTCAAGTATTCTCAGCTTAGCTGAATCCAAAAGCCACTGTTTTTATTTATTCATTTTCCCATCATTCCCACCTCCTCAAGCTGAGAGAGACTTCAGGGTTTCTTTCTGTTTGCTATGGGTTTATCTGTGCTCATAGCTTGTATTCAGTAGCCCAAATTTGTTAATTAAATTTGCAACTGGAGATTGATTGAGCTACTTTCCCTTTCTCCTAGAAGAGGCTGCTTCTTTTTCCCACAGGGAAGTGTTCCAACTCAGCCTGCCATCCCAGTGCTGGATGGGAGCCTGCCTCTGCAGTTTGGTGGCTTTATTTACAGTTCTATGCAGTGATCTCAACCCTTTCACCCATTCTAGACTAGTATACAATGTTTGTCATGTCATGAATGTTACCCAAATAGTTGTTCCAGACAGTTTCTGGCAATTTACTAGCAGCTCTAAAGGACTAACTAAATTCCACATCTCCCTATGCCACCATATAGCCATGGTACCTCAAATAAGTACATTTAAAAAGCCACTTACATTAAGGGCCAACATGTGAAACAGAAAACACTAGCACTTAGAGTGGGAAGGCATGTAGTAGGATCCTGGCTGATTCAGCTTCTCCTAATCTGTAACAAGAAACAACAATAATAATACTTGGAGATTAATTAGCTAAAACAATATAAGAAATTGGGGTGATGTCATCTGTTTGGGATGGCATGAATAGTGCCAAACTTAACCTCTGTTATTAAAATAGAGCTTATAAAACTGGACAATATGTATAACAACTGTTTTATGATACCAGACAAAAGGCACTGGAGGATATTGATCACTAAGAAAAGGAAACAGGAGAGAATCTAAGATGGTGTCTGGGAGAGGCAGGGAAAAAAAAAACACCTCCATGAAAAATACTACATAAAAGCCAAAAAGTGACACAGAACATCAGTTCCAGTGACACACCAGCTGGACAACGGCTCCTAAAACCACAGGGACCGTGCACTTGGTGAAACCAGGAATCTGCATTCTGAAATGACTGAGTAAGCCACTGACTGTCTGGCAGCCAAGTTGTGGTGTGGAGAACCTGAGGGTTGGTGTTTGGAGGTGGGCTAGTTCTTTCTTTAAAAAACAACCCAAAAGTGGCTGCAGATATGGCAGCGAGAACCACACAGTGAAGCACAGCAGGAATGGGCTGTGTGAACACCTCAATATCTGGCATGGAAGATAGCCTTTGCACACCTGCTGCTAATTGTCTCAGAGTGAAGAAGGCAGAGATTAGCCAAAAGGGAAAAAAAACCATGTCCCTTGCAGCCAGCTTCTCAGTGGGCTGGGAACGCTCCTGCCTGGCAATGGGGCCACAGACCAGAGCTGCAACAAGAAACAGAGTGTACAGGGAGTGTTTCCAGTGACATGAACACATGCCACAGTGTTGGGCATGGACAATAGCCTTTCATGCACCCACAGCTAATTGGCCCAGAGTTGGAAAGGTAGAGCTGTGTGAAAAGGGGGAAATTGGCATGCCCCATACAGTCATCCTTACAGCAGACTGGGAATGCACCTACATGGCCCAATGGCACAGAACTTCCCTTGATGGATGGCACACACTTGTGATATAGCACAACCTTTTCTCAGCAGAGGCCCTAGAAGGGCATGGCTTGGAAGAGGGACCCACTCAGAAATCCCAGGGACCATACACCAATACTAAAGACTTGTGGGTCAGCAGGAGAGACAACCTGTGGTGAGACTGAAATGAAGGTTTAGACTCTTGCAACAGCCTTAAATCTCCAGGAACACCTGGGAGGCTTGATTATTAAAGCTACCCTCCCTCCCTAACTGCTCAGAAACACACCCTGCATTCAGGGCAGAGAGCACCAACAACAGACCCAAACTTGCTGTACCAATTGGACACCACGAGAATCAGACACCCACGCACCACAAAGACAGAGTTGGGGAGAACTGACTTGAGAGGAGTAGGTGACTCACAGATGCCATCTGCTGGTTAGTTAGAGAAAGTGTACACTACCAAGCTGTAGATCTGACATATTAGAAATTCATCTTTGAATAATCCTACATATCCTAAAAGAACCCTATCAAGTAAAGCAAATGCCAAGAGGCCAAAAACAACAGAAAATTTTGCAGCATATGATAAAATCAGATGATATGGATAACCCAAACCCAAATACCCAAGGCAAAAGATCAGAGGAGACACAGTACTTGGAGCAATTAATCAAAGAACTATAGACAAACAATGAGAGCATGGCACAGGATATAAAGGACATGAAGAAGAGCATGGCACAGGATATAAAGGACATGAAGAAGACCCTAGAAGAGCATAAAGAAGAAACTGCAAGAGTAAAAATATAGATGATCTTATGGAAATAAAAGGAACTGTTGACCAAATTAAAAAGATTCTGGATACTCATAGTACAAGACTACAGGAAGCTGAACAATGACTCAGTGACCTTGAGGACCACAGAATGGAAAATGAAAGAACAAAAGAAAGAATGCGGAAAAAGTTGAAAAAATGAAAATGGATCTCAGGGATATGATAGATAAAATAAAACATCCAAATATAAGACTCTTTTGTGTCCCAGAAAGGGAAGAGAAGGGTAAAAGTCTAGAAAGAGTATTCAAAGAAATTATTGGGGAAAACTTCCCAAACCTTCTACACAATATAAATACACAAAGCATAAAAGCCCAGTGAACTCCAAATAGAATAAATCCAAATAAACCCACTCCAAGACATATTCTGATCAGACTGTCAAATATTGAAGAGAAGGAGCAAGTTCTGAAAGCAGCAAGAGAAAACGAATTCACCACATACAAAGGAAACAATGTAAGACTAAGTAGAGACTACTCAATGGCCACCATGGAGGTGAGAAGGCGGTGGCATGACATATTTAAAATTCTGAGAGAGAAATATTTTCAACCGGGGATACTTTATCAGGCAAAGCTCTCCTTCAAATTTGAGGGAGAGCTTAAATTTTTCACAGACAAACAAATGCTGAGAGATTTTGCTAGTAAAAGTCCTGCCCTACTTCAGATACTAAAGAAAGCCCTACAGACAAACAAAGGAGAGAGAGATGGAGAAAGTTTCAGTGCTAAAGAGATTCAATATTCATTCAACAAAGGACATTAAGAGAGAGAGTGGAAAAATATATCTGACAAACATAAACCAAAGGATAGGATGGCTGTTTCAAGAAATGCCTTCTCAGTAATAACATTGAATGTAAATGGATTAAACTCCCCAATTAAAAGATACAGATTGGCAGAATGGATCAAAAATATGAACCATCAATATGTTCCATACAAGAGACTCATCTTAGACACAGGGACACAAAGGAATTGAAAGTGATAGGGTGGAAAAAATATTTCATGCAAGCTACAGCCAAAAGAAAGCAGGAGTAGCAATATTAATCTCTGATAAAATAGACTTTAAATGCAAGGATATTAGTAGAGACAAAGAATGCCACTACATACTAATAAAAGGGGCAATTCAAAAAGAAGAAATAACAATCATAAATGTTTATGCACCCAATCATGGTGGCACACAATACATGAGACAAACAATGTCAAAACTAAAGGTAGCAATGGATGTTTCCACAATAATTGCAGGAGACTTCAACACATCACTCTCTCCTATAGATAGATCAATCAGACAGAAGACCAATAAGGAAATTGAAAACCTAAACAAATCTGATAAAGGAGTTTGATTTAACAGACATATATAGAACATCACATCCCAAATTACCAGGATACACATTCTTCTTTCATGATCATGGAACTTTCTTCAGAATAGACCATATGCTGGGACATAAAATAAGCCTTAATAAATTTTAAAAAAATTGAAAGTATTCAGAACACATTCTCTGACCACAAAGAAATACAATCAGAAGTCAATAACCATCAGAGACTTAGAAGATTCACAAACACCTGGAAGTTAAACAACACACTCCTAAAAAATGGTTTACAATGTAGGATGTAGGGGAACTAGCAATAGAGAGCAATTAATGAATGGGGAATGATAATCCAAGAAGATCAGATAAGCTATCGTGGGTAAATTTAACATTCTGGGAATGCCCAGGAAAGACTATGGTTTGTTAATTTCTTATGGGTATGGTAGGAACAAGTTCACAGAAATGTTGCTATATTAGGTTATTTTCTTGGGGTAGTGTAAGAACATGTTGGAAGTAAAGTAATTATTTTAGGTTAGTTGTCTTTTTCTTACTCCCTTGTTATGGTTTCTTTGAAATGTTTTTTTACTGTGTATCTTTCTTTAAAATATTTTTTGATATAGTTAATTTAAAAAAAGAGTTAATTAAGAGTTAATGACAATCAATGCAATATATGATACTGGTGTGGATCTAACAATGGAAGAGAAAAGCTCAAAGGGGGCATAAGAAAAAATTGAACATAGAATTTAAGCTTTATATCCATATTAATTTTCTTGAATTAACTGCAGCTAAGTTAATGACATAAGTGAGTATCCTTGTTCACAGGAAATGTACATGGAAGTGTTATGAGTTCAAGGAGTATTATATATGCAACCTGCTCTCAAATGTTCAGAAAATGATAAATGGGTAGACAGATAATTGATAGAAAGATAACAGATATAGTTGAAAGAAAGAGGGGGGAGGGAGGGAGAGAGGAAGGAAGGAAGGAAGGAAGGAAGGAAGGAAGGAAGGAAGGGAGGAGAGAGAGAAAGAAAGGTATTGCAAAGGCAGCAAAATGTAAAATTGGTAGATATGCATATCTGGGGGTAGGGGGTGTTGGAGTTCTCTGTATGGGGTTTGTATTATATTTGTAACTGTCCTATGTGTTAGAAATTATTTCAAAATAAAAATTAAAAATTAAAAATTAAAAAGGAAACATAATGGTGAGCTCAATGTCCATGTCAGTTCTCTTCCTTGGGACCATTTCCAGTACAAGACAGAGCAATAGAACATGATAGTCCTGCTGAGCTGAGGAGTCAAATATCAGAATTCAAGGCATGATACTGGAGAAGGGGAAGTTGTGCAGTAGGGTGCCACATTTAATTGTGTATGGGATTCCCATAAGTCCTTGGTCAAGGTTTGGGGTATCCTCATGCAGGGGAAGATTCTGTGAGACCCAGCAGTAAGATTTCACAGTGCTGAAACACTTTACATTTCCAGTTCTGTTAGAGTGGAGACCTTAAAATCCCCAGTATCCAATTAAGACAACAGAAAGGCCATTTATTATGTAAAAAGATCATGTTACAAGGTAAGGACTACTCTATAACCACCCTAACAAAGCCTATAACCAAGCCTCCACTGAAGCAAGGAAAGCTGCCAGTAAATGAACTGACTGGCAAAACAAAACTCAATCTTATTTAAAGGAAGACAGTATATGAGATAGATTATTTATAACATATCTTCTGAAATATTTACCAAAGAAAACAATCAATATAAAGTGTCCCCCAAAAGGCACAGACTTTGGAAATAACAGACAAGGATTTTAAAGCATCTATTAGAAATATATTCAAAAGTATAAAGGAAATATGGTTTTAATGACAGAGTTAATAGGAAATCCCAAACAGAAATGAAAACAATATAAAAGAACAAAACTAAAATTCCAGAAATTAAAGGTAAAAATATCTGAAATGAAAAAGTAAGTTCATTAGAAGGGCTTAACAACAGATTGAAAATAGGAGTAGGGATCAATGAGGTTGAATTCAAATTCACAGAAACTATCAAATCTGAAAAAAGCAGAGAAAATATTGAAAAAAATGAACAAAGCCTCATTGACTTGTGACAGAATATAAAACACTCAAACATGTGTTTCATTGGAGTCCCAGAAGGCAAAGAGAAGGAAAATTTTTTGAAGGAATAAATTTCCAGAATTTGGTTAAAAGCAAAATTTTATATATCCAGGAGCTCAGCAAAACCAAGGCAGGCTAAGTATAAAGAAAACCACACCTAGGCACATCCTAGTCAAAGAATTAAAAACCAAAGGTAAAAATTCTTTAAAGAAGCTGGAAAATAATGACAGATCTCAAACAGGGGAACAATAACATGATATAGGTCAAGTGTAGAAATATTGAGCATTTAAATATAATAGCAATAACCAGGTGGAAAATGAAATTTAAGAAATAATTCCATTAATGCATGTAAAATGCTTAGGGATAAATTTGACAAAATATGTACTAGACCTGTACACTGAAAACTAAAAAAAAATACTGAAATAAATTAAAGAAGATCTAAGTAAAATGGAAAGATATGTCATGCTTATGATTGGAAGACTTAGTTTTGTAAAGATATCAATTGTTCCCAAACATCTATAGATTCAAGTCAAAATTTCAGTAGAATTCTTTGTAGAAATTGAAAGATGATTATAACATTAATATAGAGATTCAAAGAATCTAAAATAGCCAAAGCAATCTGAAAAAGAAACAGCAAAATTAGAAGTCTCATGCTATTTCCTATCAAAATGTACTATAAAGCCACCGTAATCAAGACAGTGAGATTTGGTGTAAATTCAAGTAGATCAATGTAATAGAATAAAGTACAGAAATAGAGCCACTCATGTATGCTAAATTGAGGCTTAAAAGTGTCAGATTAACTCATTGTGGAAATGACAGTCTTTTCAAATAAATGGGATGGGATCATCTGGATATCCAATGGAAAAAAATCAATTTTTACTTCACACATACACACAAATTAATGTGAAAGAGACAATAGACTTAAAAAACCTAAAGTCATAAAACTTCTGAAAGAATTCATGAGAGAACATCATCATGACCTTGATTTCTTAGAACACAAAATGAGATAAGTATAAAAGGAAAAAGCTAAATTGAACTTCATGAAATTAAAAAAAAAATTCTGCTATTCAAAAGACATCAAAAAAAAAAAAAGAAAAGAAAAATTCAAGCCATAGACTGGAAGAAATTATTCAAAATACACATATATTACTAAATACTGCTATCCAGAATATGTAAAGGATTTCTACAACTCAATATTAAGAAGACAGGCCAGTCAATAAAAAGTTGGGGGAGGGTAAAAATGACCTCAGAACACTTTAGAAAATAAAAGACATGAATGACCAATAAGCCCATAAAAAGATGCTCAACATCTTTAGTCTTCAAGGAAATATATGTTAAAACCAAAATGAGATTAAAAGAAAAAAATAACATGACCAAGAGAAAGGCTAAAATTAGAAAGAATGGAAATATCAAGTGTTGGTGAAGATATGAAGCAACTGGAACAATCACACGTTGTTTAGAATGTAAAGTGGTGCAAACACTTGGGAAAAAAGTGTGTGTTTTTTGAAGTTTTTTTAATCAAGTTAAATGTACATCTACCCTATGACCCAAGCAATTCCATTTCTAGGTATTTTGTGAATGTCCATAAGAAGACTGGTACATGATTTTTCGTAGCAATTTAATTCATAACAGCTAGCACCTGGAAAGAACTCAACTGTCCATCAACAATGTATGGATAAATTCTAGTGTATTATATAAAGGAATACAGAATAGAAAGCAGATAAAATAAGCAATAAAAAATGACAAACTACTGATTTGCACAGCATGCATGAATCTCAAAATACAGTATTATGAGCAAAAGACACCAGACCCAAAAAAGTAAATACTATATTATTCCATACATATGAGGTTTAAAAACAGAGAAGACTATTTCATAATAATTGAAACCAATTAGCAGTTGCCAAAGGTAGGGGTTAGCATGGGGTTTGTATTAGGGTTCTCTAGGGAAAGAGAATCAACAAGAAATATCTATAAATATAAGATTTATAGAAATGTCTCATGCAACTATGGGTATGCATGAGTCCAAATTCCGTAGGGCAGGCAGCAAACTGGCAACTCCAATGAAGATGTTTGATGAACTCCTCAGCTAGCAAACTGGCAACTTTAATGAATGTGTTCAATGAACTACTCAGGAAACAAACTGGCAACTTCTACAAACTCCTCAGGAGATGCTTTGCTGGTTAGCTGAAGAAGAATTGAAGGCCCTCTATGAACAACACAGGTTATGCAATATGATAAGGGGATAAGAGAGAAGAAAGTAGATATTTGCTTTACAGACAAATACAAACATACTCATAACAAAACAAGGAGGAAATATTCATGCCACCATAGTCCTCATTTCTGTAACTGGTCACGTGGCCACAGTTCATATTCATCACTACCTTCCTCCACTACCCATTCCATGTTCTCTTTACCCTCAGCAAGCACTTCAGCTGGCTGTGGTTCTTTGCCTGGTAGGGTGACTCAAACCTTCATTCCTGAAGTTTCTTGGCCATTGGTAGTCCTGCCTGGATTGGGTTGTTGCAGTTTTCCATTGACTTGAATCACAGGGCATGGTAGTACTAAGAGATGCCCTCAGGGATCTCCTGTATTCCAGGAAAACACTTCTTTACTTCCATAGTGTAGTTGCAGTGCTATTTCCCCTCACCACTGTCCTTCAGGGACATCCCAGAAAGAGATTGCTGTGCTCCAGCTGTCCGCTTTTGGGTGGTGCCTGCATATCGTGCAGAGCCATCTCTAAACCAGGCCAGAATTTTCTCTTCCTCAGTCAACTGATTGTAAGGAACTCCCAAAGATGCCATAGCTGTGAGCTAGGAAAGAGAAGGTAAGGTGGAAGAAGTGTGGGACACGAGCATTTTGGCCACTTCCTCATGTAACTTACTTGTGTTTTCAGGGCCCGTTCAAGCTCTCTCATATATACCATTGCCATTTTATGATGGAGTGCTGCTGTGCATGACCAACTTTATGGCTTGGTGGGTCAGACAACACCCAGCTCATGATAGGTAACTCAGGTCTCATGGTAACTTGGTGGCCCATAGTTAAGTGTTCCATCTCCCCTAAGGCCTAGTAGCAGCCCAACAGCTGGTGACAAGGATGGAATTATTGTTGTGTTTCCTGGTGAAAGTACTCCTCCTTTTGAAACAAAGACTTGTAGACCAGCAAAGTTTAAGTCTGCAGGGACAGGAAGCAAAAATTCTTCTAGTGGATCACTAAGAGTGATAGTGAGTGGCGCTTGACCAGACAGCTGGGTACCATCACCTAGCCAAGTTGACACATGAACCTTACCATCACAGAGGTATTGACCACAAAAGAACAGGAGGAAAATTTACAGTATGATGTTATTTTTAAAAATTTAATTAGAGAATTTGTCTTTTTACAGAAAAATATATAAAATACAGACTTCCCATATACCACCTTATTAGTAGCACCTTACACTATTGTGGTACATTTGTTACAATTCAGGAAAGAACATTTTTAGGACTGTATTATTGACTATAGTCCATTGTTTACAATAGGGTTTACTATTAGTGTCATACAGTCCTATGAATTTTTTTTAAATTAGTATCATAGTAAGTATATATTTTCTTTTCAATCACACTCAAATATATAATTCAGTGCTGTTAATTACATTCACAATGATGTGCTACCATCACTCCATCCATTTCCAAAACTTTACAATCAACCTAAATAGAAATTCTGTATAAATTAAACATTAACTACCCAGTTCAAACCCCCAAACCAGCCCTTGATAACCTATATTCTATACTCTGACTCTATGCAGTTACTTATTCTAATTATTTCATATTACTGAGATCATACAATATTTGTCCTTTTGTGTCTGACTTATTTCACTCAAATTGATGCCTTCAAGGTTCATCCATGCTGAAGCATGCAAGCATGTATCAGAAAGTCGTTCCTTTTTATGGCTGAATAATATTCCATTGTATGCATATACCACATTTTATTTACCCATTCATTGGTTGATGGACACTTGGGTTGCTTGCATCTTTTGACAAATGGGAACAACGCTGTTATGAACATTGGTTTGCAAATATCTGTTTGAGTTCCTGCTTTGAATTCTTTGGCATATATACCTAGAAGTGGGATTGCTGGGTCATATGGTAATTCTCTACTTAACTTTTTGAGGAGCAAAGTGACTGCACCATTTTACATTCCCACCAGCAATGAATGAGTGTTCTTGTTTCTCCACATTCTCTCCAACACTTGCAATTTTCCATTTTTTAATAGAAGCCATTGTAATGGGTGGGAGATGGTATCTCATTGTGGTTTTGATTCTTATTTCCCTAATCACTAATGATGTTGAGTATTTTTTCCTGTGCTTTTTGGCCATTTGCTTATCTTCTTTGGAGAAATATTTGTTCAAGTCCTTTGCCCATTTTTTAATGGGTTGTTTGTCTTTTTATTTTCGTTTTGTAGGATTTCCTTATGTATTCTGGATATTAAACCCTGATCAGATATGTGGTCTCCAAATATTTTCTCCCATTTTGTAGGTTGTCTTTTTACTTTCATGATAAAGTCCTTTAATTCAGAAAAGTTTTCAATTGTGATGATGTACCATTTACTAATTTTCTTTTGTTACTTGTGCTTTGGTTGTAAAGTCTAAGAAACCATTGCCTAACAAGATCCTGAAGATGCATCCCTACATTTTCTTCTTGGAGTTTTATAGCCTGGTTCTTACATTTAGGTATTTAATCCATTTGAGTTAATTTTTGCATATGCTGTGAGATAGGGTTCCCCTTCATTCTTTTGCATGTGAATATCCAGTTCTCCAAGCACCATTTGTTAAAGAGACTATTCTCTTCCAATTGAGTGGACTTGGCAGCCTTCTCAAATATCAGTTCACCATACAGATGAGTAATAGAATAAAGAAAAAAATAAAGAAATAATAGGGTGGATATAGGGTATGGAATGTTTTGGGTGTTCTTTTTTTAAAAAAATTTTAATTGTTTTTTGGAGTAATGAAAATGTTCTAAAATTGATTGTGGTGATAAATTTACAGCTATATGATGATTCTGTGAGCCACTGAGTGTATACTTTGGATGGATTATATGGTATGTGAACATATTTCAATAAAATCACATTAAAAATCAATTGGGCATAGATGTAATGATATTACACTTTATAACTTGAGCAGGATGTTGGTTACTTAGGTGTATTCATTTGTGAGAACACATAGAACTGTATACTTAAAATATGTACTTTCATATTTTATGTAAATTTTACCTCAATAAAAGTTTATTTTAGAAAGCAGAGCCCTCCAGAGTTGAGAAATATGTAGTTTCCCTCTCTTCTCATAAGCAATAAGAGCACATTTTCAGGTTGAAAAAAGATGGCTTTATTTGTAAACAAATGTCATCCCTTACCTTGATGCCAAAGATGAAGTAGTATGTCCCCAAGTTACTTGACTGGTGAGGGTGAATGTGTGTTGGTTGGGAAAGGAGCAAAGGGTATTAAGGTAGGAGGAAAAAAATTAAGGAAGATCAGGGTGGGGTGATAAATATCTGAAGAGGAAATGTATGCATTCCAGGCAAGATTACCAACCTGGAAATAGGTGTGCCTGATACATTAAGAAGGATGTGCATGATACATTAAGAAGATAATCCAGGGGTGTGCATACATAGGAAAAGATCAGGAGGCTGTGACTTCTATTGAAGAAGACACTTTGCTATGAAGTGTGTGGGATATGGAGTCTAGAGCCATCTTACCAAATGTGTGCCAAATAATCTGAGCCCAAAGCCAACTGAATTTGTCTAACCCTTTAAATATGTTCTTCTAGTATAAGAGTCCCTTAGTTCATACCTGTGTATCTCTCCTTGAGATAAACTATGATGCCTTAACCAACTCAGAACCTGAAGTGAATCCCACTGTTGTCTCTAGCCTGGTGACAAGATAGGGCTGCCTTCTGAATATGATGTTCAGAAACAGAAAATGCAAAATCCTTTCCCCTCTTGACCACTGATACCTGCTTTAACCTGGTGCAAATCAGAAATCTCTGTAGTTGGAGCATTCTACAGCCTAAACAAATAAAGAGGCAGTAACTCTCTGCTTATTCTGGTTGAATTTTCCTATCTTGAAATGGCCCTGCTTTTTTCTTCCCAGATCTCTGCTACACTCTCCAGTTAATTTCTTCTTCCCAACATATGCATCAGATGAAAATAAAGGCATAAAATCATACTGGTGATTTCTTTGCTATTTTTTTATAGTTTTTCCAGGAATCTTGGGAGGGGTTTGAAATCTGTTGGAGAAAGAAACTGAAATGCTTGACTGCTTGACTTGAGTGACGTTTGGGGATTTTCTGGCTTTCTATTATATTCAAACTCCCTGGCCCATATTTCTACATATAATTAACAATTGCACTGAATGCAATTTTTTCATTTATTTCCAAGCTTCTTTGCATGATGTTTGATAGCAACTAGGGAAATTTAAGCCACAAGAAAGAGCATCAGCTGGAGCCAGACAGACTTGGGTTCAAATTCTGACTTTGCCACTGTGCTACCCCCACTGGCTGTGTAATCTAAAATATGTCACTTAAGATCTCTGAACTTCAATTTTGTCATCTATAAAATGGGGGTAATAATACCTACCTCAAAGCATTGTCACATTGATTAAATGAGATAACACTTGTGTAGTACATGAAACAGTGCCAATCACAGGATAATCACTTGTTATTGTGAGCTATTGTTATTTACTATAACTTCCCACTCCACTTCTTGGGAGAACTTTATCCTATTGATCACTGTCTTCCTGAAACTCCTTCTCATCCAAAGCACTTATCACAATGCCTTGCACACAGTAAGCCACAAATATTATTATTATTAAATTGAATTTCTGATCATGTGACATAAGCAACAAACATTAGGATGTCAGTAGCTCAGTGATACCACCTCTGACTATGCTTTTGCAAATGAGAATTTGTAAATCTTAAATATTTCTTTGAGTAGAAATTCAAAAACACAGAGTATTCACCTCGTATCCTGACCCAAGGACAGACTTTTTCTGTGACTGAGCTATATAACTCTCTTTGAGACCTGGTGAATGATTGGCAAGAGATAAGTTCCATCCCTGCTGTCTATCTCAGAACAAGTTTCCACATTAATCCCTCTAATTGTGACTCACATTATCTCTTTGCCTTACCTAATCATGTCTGGATCTGTTCCTTCCCTCTCAAGAATACCTTTCCACACCTCATTCTTACCATCTATCTTTTTCTCCAGATACAGCTCTCTCCACCTCAAATCATGATTTCATTCTTTTAAAATGGCCTCTATCTAACATCTCTCCTGTCCAAATTTGACCTTAGCCAGTTCAAGTCTCTTATGGAATGTGGATCATGCTAGGTGCTGGATAGATTGTGGCAGATGGGAAGTCTAAGTGAATCTTTGCCCACACAATGCTTAAAATTTCTATAGAAAAATTTCTATAGAAAAATGGGAGAAACATGAAAAATGAATTTCATAGACATGCTTTTATTTTGACATCTTCTGTGAACTGGATACTTTACTGCCTACTCTTTTGGTAGAGAGACAGAACAGACAGTGGAACAAAATCAAAGCAACATCACTTACATTGTAAGTGGATCAGAGTTCAGGAACAATCATACAGGATGATTGCTCAGGATGACTTCTAGGAAGAAGTGGAATCTGATATGAGCTTGAAGGAGGGTATAGCTTAAGGAAATGGTGAAAATGAGGTTTGTTGGTAGTGCATTCCGGACAAGGGAGCAGTGTGAATGTAGGCGTGGTTTCAGGAATGTTTGTAGGCTGTTTAGAAACAATGAGTACTCTGTTAAGCAACAGCTGAAAGGTAAGATTTTAGATGGCTTTGAAAGCAATTCTAAGGAACTTATATTTGAGCCTGTTGCTGTGTCTCACAGAGTCCTACCGCTCCTCAGAAGGGTTCTGACATTTGAAAACTAAGACAATTTGTAACCTGGGAAAGGATGGGGTGGTGAATGGGGAAGCTGGGCAGGCAGGGATCTTAGTCCTTCATTTTGACTTTAAAACACAGTTCCCACATTTGCTGTTTGAGGTGCTGAGGAATTATGTAAGATTTTATTTTAAGGAAGTTCTTCTGCCGCTTAAAAAAATTGAAAATCCCTGCTGTGGATAATAGTCACTAAAAAATTTTGAGTATAGAATACTAGAATTAGTACCCTAAAGAGTTTAACTGATCCAGTTTGTAAACAAAGCAAGAATCCCATTTAAATCTTCCTGATATTGTTTCTTTAAAAATTTTCCCTGTGATAGAGAATCTGTAACTTTACACGATAATACATTCCACTATTTGATACCTCTAACTCAGGAGATCTTAACACGAAATTCATACACCACTTAGAAATACCATGAACTTGGATAGAAAAGAAATATTCAATCTTTATTTTCCCTAACCTCTAACTGAAATTTGCCATTTCTCTTATTATGAATGTAGGCAACAAACTCTGCTGGTATTATCAATAACTAAAAAACACAGATAATTTCATACCACCATAAAATTGTTGCAGATAACTCTCAATTTTTAAAGATTTTGATAATTGTATTTTAATATAATTAATTTTACTGTGTAATTTTATATATTTTATTTATGCACTTAAAACATTATTCTGAGAAGGATTCATAGGCTTTACCAGATGTCCAAAGAGTATAAAGCACAAAGCAGTGTTATGAAACCCTATGCTACATTTATGAAGTTTGTTTCTATTGATCCAGAATTTATCTTCCTCTAAACATCTTCCCATTGTTCCTATGTCTCCCCTCTATATCTATATAGACTAAGTCTAATGCTACTTCCGTGTGACAGTCTATCAAACATTTTAAGACACCTGTCGTCTGTCTATAGGCTTTTCTTCTTGAGCTAATCATCCCACATTTCTTCATCTATCTCTCAAAAGATATGGCAGCAGGTCCACTTATCATTCTGACCAGTTTCCACAATATGCTCTGCTCAACCCATTTCCTTCTTCATGTCTTCCTCTTAAAGCATGGTGGCTGTACTTACGCAAACATCTAAAATGGGATGTTTTAAAAACATGGCTAAGAAGTTTGTCTCAACAGTATCAGTGATTCCTGTTCTGGAAGTTATAATAATATAGGGTCCAAGTTATAATATCTGGAGCCACAAGTTATAACAATCTGGGGCCACAGACTATCATGATCATTTATTCTTCCCACTTATGAACACTCAGGGACCCATGAGAGATTAGTCTATCTAAGGCAGTAACTGAAGTGATTAAATGGGGTTATATGAGTGTGGGTTTGTATCATATTTCTACTGCCTACCAGTGAGTGACTTTGGGAAAGTCACTTTATCACTGAAAATCAGTTTTATCATCTATAAAATAGATACATTAACAGTACCTATTGCATAAAGTTGTATTGGGTTAAATGAGGTAATGCATGTAAAGTGCTTACCACAGTGCCTGGTGTGTTTGGCTGTTAATATTAATGAAAATAATATAAGCATTACCTTCCTCATCCTCCTTATCTCATCTGGGCCCTGGTCACCTCTTCTTAATCTCCATTTCACCATGGTTTATTTCTTCTTTCTGGATCCAAAATGTGAATGTGTTTTCTATTGAGTCTCACTATTCTCATTGCATGCTTGTCAAAGTTCTACCTCCTCTTAGGTTCCCTCCCCCTTGATTCCCTGCAGAAAAATTAAAAAAACCAAGCCACAAAGACTGACAACAATTTGTAACTAAGGTTTCTGTGGAACTATGTTCTCAATGGTTATGAGCCTTAAGAGGTTGAGGCTATATCCCAAATAATTAAGTTCCATTCACATTGTCAGTTAAATCTCACTTTCAGATCTACTTATTGAAACTGTTTTCAGTCTCTACGCCACCCCCATGGAAGAGGTTTATATGAAAGTGTTCATAAAAAATGATAAGTGAAGAGGTAGGAGGAGAAAGTCTTTTAGAAATATGGAATAGGATAGGTAAGATAAGCTATTGGCACATATTTTCAGCTTATTTTCAGGTAAATTTCCTAAATTCAAATTCCACCACACAAAGTAGTACACATTTCATTTGCTCTAAAATTTCTTTCAGACTTGTTCAGATATTTCCTTGTTATAGAGTCCCAGAGCATCCTATATTCTTTGAGTTTATCCTGTATGTGTGATGGATTTTGATTATTTCCACATGCAGGCTTTATTTTTCCAAACACAGCAGTCACAACCATTTTATTCTCTTATCATGTTCTGTGTCTCCCACAATGCCTAACACAGTGCTTGAGGCATCATTCATGTTCAGTAAAAGTTTTAGTAGCCCCCTATAATTAATCAACAAAGAACTGAATGTCCCCTCTGGACTAAGACTTGGTTAGGTATTAAGGTGAGGGTGGGGTGGGAGTGACATGGGTGGCAAATAGCTAAATAAGAGAGAATCCCTTATGTTCAACATGCTTATAATTGCTTTCTAAGGGAAAAAATAAGGCAAATAGGAAAAAATGATATTGTACACATTATAGGCAACCTCCTTACAACTTGAGTTATCTTGCAGAGGATTTTCTCTTCAGGCCCTAAACATAAGTTAAATTCTAATTAAAGTGAATATCCTTCCATCCCTTTCTACTCAATTTCTTTTAATTCTTTCTGTCTCTCCTCCTCCTAACCTCAACTCACACAACATCTAGGGGGTATTATCTTTCTTTAATTAAAAATATCTATGGTGCATATAACCCCAAATTGTTCTCATTTCCTTACCACACTTACTGAAACACATATCCCCTTCAGTGTGTAAAACTCATTGAGTTAGTAGAAAGAAAGCAATGTTGCAGGATTTACAATTTTACTGTAGTGTACTTTAGGAGCCAGTTGTATTTTTAATTCAAACAAATGAATCTGATACTTTCTGAGAAGACTTATTGGAACCTTTCAAATCCCACCATAAAGGGACTTCATACTCCAGTAGAACCAATCTAATTCCTTCTTTCTATGTTAAGCCTTATTTGACGATCATTTGCCAGGGCTACCTGTAGTTTTCCAAATAGGTGACATTACTGAGCACAATGAAAGATTGTGCTAACCTAGGCATTTATCCCATAAAATGTTGGCCCTAAAACATGCTCAATAAAAGGTTGTTAAATTTAGAATGAATGACATAACCTATTTTATATGAGAAAATAAGCCTTTAGCAAACACTACCAATAGCATACATAAGCACAAAAGTGAATTAAGGGGAGTCTTGAAAACTGTATGTTAACCAGTAAGTTCAAGAAGTGTTTTGACTATCATCTAGTCACCCAGGGATGCAGAAGGTAGGCCTCTCAGCAGCTGTAGATGTAAAATCTGAAGAGCCCTATGAACATTCCAGGCATATGGTATGGCCTGGAAAGAAGGCTCGGGGTGAAAGTAAAAAAGCAAAGTAAAAAAGGAAATACAATCCATACAGTTTGGGTTCATTTATGCTCAATCATGAAAAACTTCAAGACATTTTCTAAACTCTCAAGTTTTTAAGCTGTTTTTCTCCCTGAAGAACAGGGAGTTTTAATTTTATCAGTTTAAGAGAACTTGAAAGCTAAACAATTTCTGCTTGATTTAAATATGAGAGTTCATGAGTTTAAACTCAGAGAGACTTGGCATAAGCCAATGTCCAAACTGCTGCCAGTGATGTTTTCTCTACTCAGAATCCTCAGAGTGATATTTTTCAGAGTCACTATGATCTGATTTTTGTTTTTAAAGGGAGAAAGATATGTTTTGAAATAAGAAAATATAGGGGGCTCAGAATGCATAGCTGAGTTATTGATGGCTGTAGCCTAACTGTGGATATAAATGAGTGACCTCCATAGGCTAGCATAGCCCTAGTTTTTTTCTTTTTTAATTTCTTAATTCTGCAGGAGTAAAATATCTTAGAATATGTTAGTAAACAAGGATGTCATTTGATATTTAAGCCTCATGGAATGACTTTGGTCTATGAGAACTCTCCTACATAGAGCCAGTTTTTTAACTGGCTTCCCCTCTGATATGCCTCAATTTTAAAATTTTTATTTTGCTCACTTCTAACAATTGCTTTAAACATTGCAGTTAATTATTTCTGCTATAGATCATATGAAGGGTACTATTTTAAGAAGGCAATAAAGAAGGAAAGGTCAATCAATGTGGAGACACAGGAAAGTAATGGGACCACAAGGACATTATTTTGTTTTGTTTGTGCCACAATAGTCAACCCTAAATCTTGGGGTTCAGCTCTGCTTCTCCACCCTGTTGCTCAACCCAATTTCTGAACAGATGCTCAGCATTTTAATTTGCTCCTGTATCTCCTCTCTTACAGTTCTGTTATGACTTTTTCCTATGTAGAACCTGCAGTAAGCAATAGATTAATGACCTTGGGCAGTTGTGACTCTAAGAAATAAGGTGGCCTATCCCTTCTATGTGGAACATACCATTGTCAAAGCTATACTTTCACATTCTTCACTGACTTCTCAGTCATTTCCAGATTCAAGAAATTAGCATTATTTTACTCTCAAGTTTCAAATCCCAGTGTGGTCCAATTGTCCCAAAACAGACATTTTTTTTCCATTTCCCCCTAGAGCAGCTGGGTCCAACTGTTCTGTCTGGTATCATTCCACCTGTCTAGAAATGAGCAGTAGGGATACTTAGATGTAGATCTTCTGGCTCCCAGATCTTCATTAGCATAATTAGGTCAACCACGACAATTCGCCATGAATGTTCTTTGTTTACATTGGCTGAAGAGACTGTTTTCTTAGAACAGTCATAGGGCTGCTTTTTCAGTGAGCCTGGGGTTGGCCAGGAGGGGGAGGGAGACAGGTGGTGTCGGGGGAGTCTGGCAGAGGTCAGAGAAAATGATCAATTTAAAAAGAGGGGATAGCTAGATTGGTGGCTTTGCACTAAACCAAGGTGAGTTTGCAATAATATCTGATACAAATAGAGTACAGAAAGCATTGTCATAACACGATTTAATTCATTTAATACTAGGAAAATCCCTATATGGTAGATCTTGTTTTTATCTCCAATTTAACAATGAGGAAATGGAAACTCAGAATGGATCAGTCACCTGCTGAAGTTTGCATTGTGAATAAGGTGTAGATATGCAAATGTAGCCTAGGTCTCTGACTCCAAGGGCAATATTCTATTTTTTTATTTCACAAGATACCTGCAGTGATGATTTGTATTGGGTGTTTTGAGGGATGACACAGTGAAAACAAAGTGATTTCATTACTTTCTCAACTTCCTTCAGGGCATGGTTCTCTTTTGTTTGGGGTAAGGTTTTCCTTTCTTCAGTGAAATGTTTTCCATTTCTTTAGTCCTTTCATACTTCTGGAACCAATGCTTCCCAAGACTTGTGTATTTGTCTGTCTCATCCCACAGCTGTGGATACAATTTAGCTTAAAGAAGACTAAGCAGCTTAAGAGGAAAGTAAGTGAGTTTAACTAACCACAAGTCCTCAATATCACTGCTGATATTCCATTCTTAGAATATATCCCAATGGAAAATGATTATAGAAAAAGAAAAGCACAACAGAAAACTTGGAATCTCTTTGCTTCAACTCCCAGATTGTTTCAACTCCCAGATCTGCAGAATACAACCCTTTCTTGGCCCCAATGGATAACTTGAGGGGAAGGAAAGGGAGATAAAAACTTCAGACAGGGTTCTAAAGGATGATCTAATTCAACTCAGTCTTTTTAAGTAGATGAGGGAGTGTGGTGCAATGGTTAAAACACAGTATGTAGAATCACATAGAGATGAGTTTAAGTCCAGGCACCAGCACTTCCCAGTTGTGTAGCTCTGAACTAGTCACTTAACCAATCTGAGCTATAGTTTCCTCACCTATAAAGTAAGGATAATAATAGTAACTACCTCATAAGATATTTGTGAGGATTATATAACATAATGTGTAAATGTATGAATGTATTTGTATATATGATGAGGAAAAGGAGACTTGGTTGAGCTTAAATTGAGATAGGGCAACAATCTCCCAGACATCTCTTGTTATAAGTAATTAATATAGTAGAAGGTCTGGAGAAAATAATACATCTAGAAAAAAATTTTGGAGTTATAAGGCATAGAAAAGGAGCTTTCAGTGCTTTTGCATTGCTAAGGGTATTATTCTAATCTGTTGTTTATTTATAAAATCTTAAACTAAGAAGGAAACTAGACAAGAAACTTAAATTCATCCTTTTTGAAGAAAGAACCATACCTAACCCAGCCAAAAAGCTTGAGGGCAGTTGAAGAACTGGTTATTTTGCTGCAACTCTGAAGTCAAGTTCAGAATGAGCCCTTTACATTAGGTAATATAATAATTCATTCATTTAAGCAACATTCCTGAGCACTGTTTACACTGAGGGAATAAGAGCGGTGGTAGTCAAGTTTCTACACTCAAGAAGATCACAAGAATATTGCACAGATAGATATATAAACGGATAATTATAACACAATGTGCTAAGTGCTATAATGCTGCAGGCAAAACAGAGAACAAATAATAATGGATGGTAGGTTAAGGAAGGATTTGCTGAAATGGTGAACTTTGAATTGAGTGTTACAGGATAAGAAAAGTTCACAAGGTATGCGGTGAGGGGAAGATATGAAGACAATTTAGGCAGAAGAAACAACATATTCAAAGGCACTTGGAGGTGAAAAAACACACAGCACACTTGTGGGTCTACAAGTATTTCAGGGTAGCTGGAGCTTAGAGTGCAAGCAAGGAGAAGAAGGGAGTAGGGAATAGTAAGAGATGACAGTGAAGAGCTAGGCCAGAGGCAAATCACAAAGAGTTTTTTTAAAAACATGGTAAATGGGTTAGACATTATCCAAAAGATAGTAAGCCACTGAAGAGTTTTAAACAGAAGGGTGGCATAATCAAATTTGTGTTTTACATTGATTACTCTGGTTGGAGTGTGGAGTATAGATTGCAAACAGCAAAATCTAGAGCCAGGAAAATGAGTTAGGAGGATGTTACAATAATGTAAGAGTGAGATGATGGTGATCTGTACTAATATAGTAGCAGTGGACACTTAGAAAAGCATGAAGCACTGACCTGTTGTAAAGGCTTCTTATCTTAGCAGAAAGATGGTTCTCAGGAAGCACTCCAAGTAAATCTCAAAGCCCTCACTGTGAATGCAGACAGAAGAGCTGTTACTAGGGCCACAGCCTTTTTGGCTTATCAGACATGATTGATAGTTTATTTCTTCTCTAAAGTACACACACTGCAGGTTACAAAACTCAAAGAAAAACAAGACAGGATTAAAGTGATGTTGGTTCTTATTTGATTTATGGCATAATGCAAGCCATTGTGTTCAGCTCCCCACATTTTAATATGGATTACATGACAGAGCTCAAGAAGCAGAGAATTTCACATTCTTTCCTTGGGAAGTTCTCTCCATTTGCCTACTGTTGATGTCCAGAGAGAAGGATGAAGAGTGAATCAGACCACAATTATTTCCTGAAATACTCCTAGGTGACCAGCCCTGCATTAGTACTGGCAGGAGTTAAGTGGTTGATGAGGGTGTGGATGAAGATGCAGATGCATAAGGTAGACTCTCTGTCCTCAGCTATCTCACACATTAGTTGGAAAGGCATACCTAACATGCACCCAGTACCTCCACAACAAGGAAGTACTAAACTCTATGACATAAACCTGAAGTGTTCCAAGAACCCAGGGTGGGTTAAGGTCAGTGTGGGCTGAAAAAGTCAGAGTAGGCTTCCTGGAGGAGACAAGATGTAAATGAAATTGAACAATGGGTGAGACTCTAAATTGCAGAGAAGAAAAGAAAGTTCTCCCAGGCAAGGGTGGATGATGGACTGGAGATAGGGACACATATTTGTAAGGGTGGTGGGGACAGTGAAAGAATAACAAATAGAGACAGAAACAAATTGCAAGTCCTTAGATAGTACTTTCATTAATGGCAGGATAAGCTCTCCCTGACATTTATATTGTGACTTCAAGAGGCACATGATAAGTTTGAGACAGAAGAGCTGGAAAAAATGCTGTCAATATTTTCTAAAGTACTTTCTGTGGCAACTTTCTTCTGGCATTGTTATTGGTCCAAAATAAAAGAAGGCTTAGAGGTAATAAGAAATCAGAAGGAAGGAAGGAAGGAAGGAAGGAAGGAAGGAAGGAAGGAAGGAAGGAAGGAAGGAAGAATTAATGAATTAGTATTTACAGAGTACCTCTATAACCCACATTTTATCTCATTTAATCCTCTCATCAACACTTTGAGGTATGTTTTATTAATATTAATTACAATCTAGAGATGAACCTGAAGCACAGAATTATCAAGAAAATTCTTCAAGATTATACAGCTAGTTGATGGCAAATCTACGATTTGAAAGTAACATTATCTGATTTGAAAGGTAATTTCTTTCCATTACTCCACACTGCCTCAAAGCTAAGTGGGTCTCTATTTGTGGATAAGACATTGTACTTACATGCAGAAAAGTTTAACACAATAATTAGCTCAGTTGTTTACTACCTATGTATATGTCAGTAGTCACAGCTTTCAGAATTCCAATTTCCTCATGTGTAAAAGGCAATAAAAATATCTACCCTGCTCACTCCATAAGGTACTTACAGAGATTACATGAGATAATAGATAAGACACAAGTATGCGTACCACTGTAATCATGGTAACTGATCATATACTTGGCTCTGCCTGCATAAGCTTCAGTGACCCAAAGCTTTTCCTGAACATTCCTTACAGGGCCATGGAGAGAAAAGAGCTTACCAAAATCCATCAATCTAGTCATCTAATAAAGTTTATTGATTGTCTGCTCTGCTAGACCCTGTGTTAAAAGCTAGGTATAAAAAGATAGTCCCACAATGTGATCGAGTAGAAAAATGGGGGCAAGAAAAAAGCATTATATAGTTGTGCATCCATCACCAAAATTAATTATTGAACATTTTTGTTACCATACACACAAAACAAATAAGAATAAAAATTAAAGTGGAAAAGAACAATTCATGTAAAAAAGAACACCAGGTGCCTTGTTGTTTTTTGTTTTTTGTTTTTTTTTTTTGTTTTTTTTTTTTCCCTCATTTTTCTACTCATCCATCCATGCACTGGGCAAAGGGGAGTGTGCTCCATATGGCTTTCCCAATCACATTGCTACCCCTCAAAAGCTACATTTTTATACAATCGCCTTCAAGATTCATGGATCCTGGGTTGCAGTTTGATAGTTTCAGGTATTTACTGCTATCTATTCCAATTGATTAGAACCTAAAAACAGTTGTCTATATTGTTTGTAAGAGTACCCACCAGAGTGACCTCTTGGCTCCTTTCGGAAACTCTCTGCCACTGAAGCTTATTTCATTTCCTTTCACAGCCCCCTTTTGGTCAAGAAGATGTTCTCCATCACACAATGCTGAGTCTAGATTCCTTCCCAAGAGTCATACTCCACATCGCCAGGGAGATTTACTTCCCTGGGTAAAGGAGAACACCATTTTGAAATGCAATCTGGGAGCAAGCAGATGCCAGCCACATGCCTTCCCAGCTAACAGAGTGTTTCCAGATGCCAATGGCCTTTCTCCAGTGAAGGCACCCTTTGTTGATGCCTTACCTTTGAAACTTTATGGCCTTAAGACTGAAACTTTGTAACCAAATAAACTGCCTTTGGAAAAGCCAATCCATTTCTGGTGTTTTGCAAAAGGCCAAGATTAGCAAACTGAAAGAGAAACATTGCCAGCCCCAAATTCTTTATCCAGCAAACAGTCCTTCAAAAATGAGGGCAAGGAGGGGTGGGGCAAGATGGCTGCATAGAACAGTGTGGAATTTAATTAGTCCTCTACAGCAACTAGTAAATAGCCAACTCAGGAACAACTAGTAAATAGTCTGCAACAGCTATTGGGGGACAACCGTGACTGTTCACACATTGTACACCAGCCTGGAATGGGTGGAATGGCTGAGATTGCAGCATAAAAGCTGTAAGTAAAGACTGCAGAACTAGTGCCCCTCCCCCACTGGCATGGCAGGCATAGCAGCAAAACTTCACTGTGGGAGAAAGAAGCAGTCCCTGCCAGGAGTGAGAGAGTATAGTTTGGCCAAGCTCCAACTGTGGTTTTAATTATCAAATGTGAACTGCTGAATACAAGCTACAAGCACAGATAAACCCCTAACAAGCAGCAAAGAACCCTGAGGTCATTTCCAGTGGTGAGGAGGCGGGGCTGATGGAAAAAAAATACAGAGGCTTTTGGAGACAGCTCAGCTTATAATACTGGAAAATGCTGTGTTTCAAGAAAAGGAATACAGAGGACTGGGTAACATCTCTGGCTGAAGGCAAAACTTGGGGGCTGGGGACTGGCTCTCAAAAAGGTCTTTCTTTCTCCTTTTTTTCTCCCTCAATCTGAGTGGCTCAGTGGAGAAATCCTCAGGCATTTTCATTTCTCCCCACACTGACCCAGGCAAGGGTGGAGTTAACAGAGTCAGAGAGACAAAGGAGTAATCCAAGTGCAGAAGATAACTCCCTGGGGGTTTATCTTCCCTAAAAGGAGGGGGCTGGGGCCCAGCACAAGTAGCTGCCCTCCCTTCAGAACTCAGATCACAGGGCCTGGGGGAAAACAGACAGTCAAACCAGAAACAACTTAAGCTTGGCTTCTGACACCCTCAGTCTCTGGCCAGGTCTGGGTCTTCTGAGAATCAAAGGAACCACACTTCTTTACACCAGTGGGGGTTGATGGGTTGACCGGTGCCACCTGCTAGGCAGGTTAAAAAAAGCAGTGTCTAGAGGCCTCACAGGAAAGTCTGTCAATCTTCTAGGACATACCCTCAGGGAAACTAATACTGAATACAGCCTCCTCCTGAGACCTGAACCTGTTCTGGTCTGGGAAAATCTGATTGGGGTAATCAAGGAATGGCTAGGCAACAAAAAACTACAAATCACACTAGGAAAAATGAAGATATGTCCCAGTCAAAGGAACAAACTTACACTTCAATTGAGATACAGGAATTGGAAAAACTAATTAAAGATCTTCAAATAAATATGCTAAATCAATTCAAAAAAATTCAATGAGTTCACGGAAGATATGGAAAAAATGAAGGATATAAAGAAAACAGTGGGCAAACATGAGGAAGAACTCAAAAGTTTGAAAAAGCAATTGCCAGAACCCATGGTAATGAAAGTCACAACACAAAAGATGAAAAATAAAATGGAAACATACAACAGCAGATTTCAAGAGGTGGAAGAAAACATTCATGAACTGGAGAACAGGAAACCTGAAATCCTACACAGAAAAGGACATGAAAAGAATGGAAAATATGAACAATGTCTAAGGGAATTGAATGACAACATGAAGCACAGAATGTACATGACATGAGTGTCCCAGAAGGAGGAGGGAAAAGGGGAAGAAGCAATAATGCAGGAAATAATCACTGAAAATTTCCCATCTCTTATAAATGAAATAAAATTACAGATCCAAGAAGCGCAGCATAACCCAAACAGAGTAGATCCAAATAGACCTATGCCAAGATACTTAATAATCAGATTATCAAACATCAAAGACAAAGAGAGAATCCTGAAAGCAGCAAGAGAGAATCAATCCATCACATACAAGGGAAGGTAAATAAAACTACATGCAGATTTCTCTGTAGAAACCATGGAGGCAAGAAGGAAGTGGTGTGGTATATTTAAGATACTGAAAGAGACAAACTGCCAACCAACAATCCTACATCTGGCAAAACTCCTTCAAATATGAGGGGGAGTTTAAAATATTTTCTGACAAGCAAACAGCGAGAGAGATTGTGAACAAGATATCTACTCTCTAGGAGATACTAAAGGGAGTGCTACAGACAGGTAGGAAAAGACAGCAGTGATAGGTTTGGAGCACAACTTTGGGTGATGATAGCACAATTACATAAGTACACTGAACAAAGGTGACTGTGAGTATGGTTGAAAAAGGAGGGTTGGGGGCATGTGGGACATGAGAAGGAAAGAAGGAAAATAAAGACTGAGACTGTATAACTTATTGAAACCTAGAGTGGTCAGTGATTGTGATACAATGTATAAATATTTTTTTACATGAGGGAGAACAAATGAATGTCAACCTTGCAAGGTGTTAAAAATGGGGTGGTATTCGGGGAAAAATACAATCAATGCAAAAAAGAGTCTACAGTTAACAGAAACATTGTATTATGCTTCCTCTAATGTATAAAAGGCAATATGCCAAAGCTAAGTGCCTATACAAGGGGCATATAAGGAAGGGATATGGGATTCTTGGTTTTGGTGATGTTGTCTGAATTTTACATTGTACTTTATTTTAATTTCATCTTTTTTGTTCCTTTTTAGCTGTCATTTAAAAATTTCTTTTTCTTTTTCTTTTGTCTTTCTACTTTTTTTTTTTTGACTCTTCCTCTTTGTGGAAGAAATGGAAATATCCTTATATAGATAGTGGTGGTGATGAATGAATAGTTATGTGATTTTACAGGGAACCATTGATTGTTTACCTAGGATGGAATGTATGGTGCATGAATAAAAATGGGTTGGACTGGAGGCGGGGCAAGATGGCAGACTGGTGAGCTGTATGTTTTAGTTACTCCTCCAGGAAAATAGGTAGAAAGCCAGGAACTTCGTGGACTGGACACCACAGAGCAATCTGACTTTGGGCATACTTCATACAACACTCATGAAAACGTGGAACTGCTGAGATCAGCGAAATCTGTAAGTTTTTGCGGCCAGGGGACCCGCGCCCCTCCCTGCCAGGCTCAGTCCTGTGGGAGGAGGGGCTGTCAGCTCCGGGAAGGAGAAGGGAGAACTGCAGTGGCAGCCCTTATCAGAAACTCATTCTACTGATCAAAACTCCAACCATAGATAGACGGAGACCAGACACCAGAGAATCTGAGAGCAGCCAGCCCAGCAGAGAGGAGACAGGCACAGAGAAAAAAGAAACAACACGAAAAACTCCAAAATAAAAGCAGAGGATTTTTGGAGTTCTGGTGAACATAGAAAGGGGAAGGGCAGAGCTCAGGCCCTGAGGCGCATATGCAATTCCCAAAGAAAAGCTGATCTCTCTGCCCTGTGGACCTTTCCTTAATGGCCCTGGTTGCTTTGTCTCTTAGCATTTCAATAACCCATTAGATCTCTGAGGAGGGCCCTTTTTTTTTTTTAATCCTTTTTTCTTTTTCTAAAACAATTACTCTAAGAAGCCCAATACAGAAAGCTTCAAAGACTTGCAATTTCGGCAGGTCAAGTCAAGAGCAGAACTAGGAGAGCTCTGAGACAAAACGCAATAATCCAGTGGCTGGGAAAATTCACTAAACACCACAACTTCCCAAGAAAAGGGGCGTGTCCACTCACAGCCATCATCCTGGTGGACAGGAAACACTCCTGCCCATCGCCAGCCCCATAGCCCAGAACTGCCCCAGACAACTCAGTGTGACAGAAGTGCTTCAAATAACAGGTACACACCACAAAACTGGGCGTGGACATTAGCCTTCCCTGCAACCTCAGCTGATTGTCCCAGAGTTGGGAAGGTAGAGCAGTGTGAATTAACAAAGCCCCATTCAGCCATCATTTGAGCAGACTGGGAGCCTCCCTACACAGCCCAGCAGCCCAGAACTGCCCTGGGGGGACGGCACTCAACTGTGACATAGCACAGTCATCCCTCAACAGAGCACCCGGGGTGCACGGCCTGGAAGAGGGGCCCACTTGCAAGTCTCAGGAGCCATACACCAATACCAAGGACTTGTGGGTCAGTGGCAGAGACAAACTGTGGCAGGACTGAACTGAAGGATTAGACTATTGCAGCAGCCTTGAAACTCTAGGATCACCAGGGAGATTTGATTGTTAGAGCCACCCCCGCTCCCTGACTGCCCAGAAACATGCCCCATATACAGGGCAGGCAACACCAACTACACATGCAAGCTTGGTACACCAATTGGACCCCACAAGACTCACTCCCCCACTCACCAAAAAGGCTAAGCAGGGGAGAACTGGCTTGTGGAGAACAGGTGGCTCGTGGATGCCACCTGCTGGTTAGTTAGAGAAAGTGTACTCCATGAAGCTGTAGATCTGATAAATTAGAGATAAGGACTTCAATTGGTCTACAAATCCTAAAAGAACCCTATCAAGTTCAGCAAATGCCACGAGGCCAAAAACAACAGAAAATTATAAACCATATGAAAAAACCAGATGATATGGATAACCCAAGCCCAAGCACCCAAATCAAAAGACCAGAAGAGACACAGCACCTAGAGCAGCTACTCAAAGAACTAAAGATGAACAATGAGACCATAGTACAGGAGACAAAGGAAATCAAGAAGACCCTAGAAGAGCATAAAGAAGACATTGCAAGACTAAATAAAAAAATGAATGATCTTATGGAAATTAAAGAAAATGTTGACCAAATTAAAAATATTCTGGACACTCATAGTACAAGACTAGAGGAAGTTGAACAACGAATCAGTGACCTCGAAGATGACAGAATGGAAAATGAAAGCATAAAAGAAAGAATGGGGAAAAAATTGAAAAAATTGAAATGCACCTCAGGGATATGATAGATAATATGAAACGTCCAAATATAAGACTCATTGGTGTCCCAGAAGGGGAAGAAAAGGGTAAAGGTCTAGGAAGAGTATTCAAAGAAATTGTTCGGGAAAACTTCCCAAATCTTCTAAACAACATAAATACACAAATCATAAATGCTCAGCGAACCCCAAATAGAATAAATCCAAATAAACCCACTCCGAGACATATACTGATCACACTGTCAAACACAGAAGAGAAGGAGCAAGTTCTGAAAGCAGCAAGAGAAAAGCAATTCACCACATACAAAGGAAACAGCATAAGACTAGGTAGTGACTACTCAGCAGCCACCATGTAGGCAAGAAGGCAGTGGCACGATATATTGAAAATTCTGAGTGAGAAAAATTTCCAGCCAAGAATACTTTATCCAGCAAAGCTCTCCTTCAAATTTGAGGGAGAGCTTAAATTTTTCACAGACAAACAAATGCTGAGAGAATTTGCTAACAAGAGACCTGCCCTATTGGAGATACTAAAGGGAGCCCTACAGACAGAGAAACAAAGAAAGGACAGAGAGACTTGGAGAAAGGTTCAGTACTAAAGAGATTCAGTATGGGTACAATAAAGGATATTAATAGACACAGGGGAAAAATATGACAAACATAAACCAAAGGATAAGATGGCTGATTCAAGAAATGCCTTCACGGTTATAACGTTGAACGTAAATGGATTAAACTCCCCAATTAAAAGATATAGATTCGCAGAATGGATCAAATAAAATGAACCATCAATATGTTGCGTACAAGAGACTCATCTTAGACACAGGGACACAAAGAAACTGAAAGTGAAAGGATGGAAAAAAATATTTCATGCAACCTACAGCCAAAAGAAAGCAGGTGTAGCAATATTAATCTCAGTTAAAATAGACTTCAAATGCAGGGATGTTTTGAGAGACAAAGAAGGCCACTACATACTAATAAAAGGGGCAATTCAGCAAGAAGAAATAACAATCGTAAATGTCTATGCACCCAATCAAGGTGCCACAAAATACATGAGAGAAACATTGGCAAAACTAAAGGAAGCAATTGATGTTTCCAAAATAATTGTGGGAGACTTCAACACATCACTCTCTCCTATAGATAGATCAACCAGACAGAAGACCAATAAGGAAATTGAAAACCTAAACAATCTGATAAATGAATTAGATTTAACAGACATATACAGGACATTACATCCCAAATCACCAGGATACACATACTTTTCTAGTGCTCATGGAACTTTCTCCAGAATAGATCATATGCTGGGACATAAAACAAGCCTCAATAAATTTAAAAAGATTGAAATTATTCAAAGCACATTCTCTGACCACAATGGAATACAATTAGAAGTCAATAACCATCAGAGACTTAGAAAATTCACAAATACCTGGAGGTTAAGCAACACACTCCTAAACAATCAGTGGGTTAAAGAAGAAATAGCAAGAGAAATTGCTAAATATGTAGAGACGAATGAAAATGAGAACACAACATACCAAAACCTATGGGATGCAGCAAAAGCAGTGCTGAGGGGGAAATTTATAGCACTAAAAGCATATATTAAAAGGAAGAAAGAGCCAAAATCAAAGAACTAATGGATCAACAGAAGAAGCTAGGAAATGAACAGCAAACCAATCCTAAACCAAGTACAAGAAAAGAAATAACAAGGATTAAAGCAGAAATAAATGACATAGAGAACAAAAAAACAATAGAGAGGATAAATATCACCAAAAGTTGGTTCTTTGAGAAGATCAGCAAGATTGACAAGCCCCTAGCTAGACTGACAAAATCACAAAGAGAGAAGACCCATATAAACAAAATAATGAATGAAAAAGGTGACATAACTGCAGATCCTGAAGAAATTAAAAAAATTATAAGAGGATACTGTGAACAACTGTATGGCAACAAACTGGATAATGTAGAGGAAATGGACAATTTCCTGGAAAAATATGAACAACCTAGACTGACCAGAGAAGAAATAGATGACCTCAACCAATCCATCACAAGCAAAGAGATCCAATCAGTCATCAAAAATCTTCCCACAAATAAATGCCCAGGGCCAGATGGCTTCACAGGGGAATTCTACCAAAATTTCCAGAAAGAACTGACACCAATCTTACTCAAACTCTTTCAAAACATTGAAGAAAATGGAACACTACCTAATTCATTTTATGAAGCTAACATCAATCTAGTACCAAAACCAGGCAAAGATGCTACA
This sequence comes from Choloepus didactylus, assembly GCF_015220235.1. NCBI lineage: Eukaryota > Metazoa > Chordata > Mammalia > Pilosa > Megalonychidae > Choloepus > Choloepus didactylus. Next base: position 43,586,120 of record NC_051335.1, on the reverse strand, counting down.
AAAAAGGAAAACTACCGGCCAATCTCCCTAATGAATATAGATGCAAAAATCCTCAACAAAATACTTGCAAATCGAATCCAAAGACACATTAAAAAAATCATACACCATGACCAAGTGGGGTTTATTCCAGGCATGCAAGGATGGTTCAACATAAGAAAATCAATCAATGTAATACAACACATTAAGAAGTCAAAAGGGAAAAATCAATTGATCATCTCAATAGATGGTGAAAAAGCATTTGACAAACTCCAACATCCCTTTTTGATAAAAACACTTCAAAAGGTAGGAATTGAAGGAAACTTCCTCAACATGATAAAGAGCATATATGAAAAACCCACAGCCAGCATAGTACTCAATGGTGAGAGACTGAAAGCCTTCCCTCTAAGATCAGGAACAAGACAAGGATGCCCGCTGTCACCACTGTTATTCAACATTGTGCTGGAAGTGCTAGCCAGGGCAATCCGGCAAGACAAAGAAATAAAAGGCATCCAAATTGGAAAAGAAGAAGTAAAACTGTCATTGTTTGCAGATGATATGATCTTATATCTAGAAAACCCTGAGAAATCGACGATACAGCTACTAGAGCTAATAAACAAATTTAGCAAAGTAGCGGGATACAAGATTAATGCACATAAGTCAGTAATGTTTCTATATGCTAGAAATGAACAAACTGAAGAGACACTCAAGAAAAAGATACCATTTTCAATAGCAACTAAAAAAATCAAGTACCTAGGAATAAACTTAACCAAAGATGTAAAAGACCTATACAAAGAAAACTACATAACTCTACTAAAAGGAATAGAAGGGGACCTTAAAAGATGGAAAGATATTCCATGTTCATGGATAGGAAGACTAAATGTCATTAAGATGTCAATTCTACCCAAACTCATCTACAGATTCAATGCAATCCCAATCAAAATTCCAACAACCTACTTTGCAGACTTGGAAAAGCTAGTTATCAAATTTATTTGGAAAGGGAAGATGCCTCGAATTGCTAAAGACACTCTAAAAAAGAAAAACGAAGTGGGAGGACTTACACTCCCTGACTTTGAAGCTTATTCTAAAGCCACAGTTGCCAAAACAGCATGGTACTGGCACAAAGACAGACATATAGATCAATGGAATCGAATTGAGAATTCAGAGATAGACCCTCAGATCTATGGCCGACTGATGTTTGATAAGGCCCCCAAAGTAACTAAACTGAGTCATAATGGTCTTTTCAACAAATGGGGCTGGGAGAGTTGGATATCCATATCCAAAAGAATGAAAGAGGACCCCTACCTCACCCCCTACACAAAAATTAACTCAAAATGTACCAAAGATCTCAATATAAAAGAAAGTACCATAAAACTCCTAGAAGATAATGTAGGAAAACATCTTCAAGACCTTGTATTAGGCGGCCACTTCCTAGACTTTACACCCAAAGCACAAGCAACAAAAGAGAAAATAGATAAATGGGAACTCCTCAAGCTTAGAAGTTTCTGCACCTCAAAGGAATTTCTCAAAAAGTAAAGAGGCAGCCAACTCAACGGGAAAAAATTTTTGGAAACCATGTATCTGACAAAAGACTGATATCCTGCATATATAAAGAAATCCTACAACTCAATGACAATAGTACAGTCAGCCCAATTATAAAATGGGCAAAAGATATGAAAAGACAGTTCTCTGAAGAGGAAATACAAATGGCCAAGAAACACATGAAAGAATGTTCAGCTTCAGTAGCTATTAGAGAGATGCAAATTAAGACCACAATGAGATACCATCTAACACCGGTTAGAATGGCTGCCATTAAACAAACAGGAAACTACAAATGCTGGAGGGGATGTGGAGAAATTGGAACTCTTATTCACTGTTGGTGGGACTGTAAAATGGTTCAGCCACTCTGGAAGTCAGTCTGGCAGTTCCTTAGAAAACTAGATATAGAGGTACCATTCGATCCAGCGATTGCACTTCTCGGTATATACCCGGAAGATCGGAAAGCAGTGACACGAACAGATATCTGCACGCCAATGTTCATAGCAGCATTATTCACAATTGCCAAGAGATGGAAACAACCCAAAGGTCCTTCAACAGATGAGTGGATAAATAAAATGTGGTATATACACACGATGGAATACTACGCGGCAGTAAGAAGGAATGATCTCGTGAAACATACGACAACATGGATGAACCTTGAAGACATAATGCTGAGCGAAATAAGCCAGGCACAAAAAGAGAAATATTATATGCTACCACTAATGTGAACTTTGAAAAATGTAAAACAAATGGTTTATAATGTAGAATGTAGGGGAACTAGCAGTAGAGAGCAATTAAGGAAGGGGGAACAATAATCCAAGAAGAACAGATAAGCTATTTAACGTTCTGGGGATGCCCAGGAATGACTATGGTCTGTTAATTTCTGATGAATATAGTAGGAGCAAGTTCACAGAAATGTTGCTATATTAGGTAACTTTCTTGGGGTAAAGTAGGAACATGTTGGAAGTTAAGCAGTTATCTTAGGTTAGTTGTCTTTTTCTTACTCCCTTGTTATGGTCTCTTTGAAATGTTCTTTTATTGTATGTTTGTTTTCTTTTTAACTTTTTTTTCATACAGTTGATTTAAAAAAGAAGGGAAAGTTAAAAAAAAAAAGAAAAGAAAAACAAGGGAAAAAAAAAAGATGTAGTGCCCCCTTGAGGAGCCTGTGGGGAATGCAGGGGTAGTTGACTACCCCACCTCCATGGTTGCTAACATGACCACAGACATAGGGGACTGGTGGTTTGATGGGTTGAGCCCTCTACCACAGGTTTTGCCCTTGGGAAGACAGTTGCTGCAAAGGAGAGGCTAGGCCTCCCAATGGTTGTGCCTAAAAGCCTCCTCCCGAATGCCTCTTTGTTGCTCAGATGTGGCCCTGTCTCTCTAGCTAAGCCAACTTGAAAGGTGAAATCACTGCCCTCCCCCCTACGTGGGATCAGACACCCAGGGAAGTGAATCTCCCTGGCAACGTGGAATATGACTCCCGGGGAGGAATGTAGACCCGGCATCGTGGGATGGAGAACATCTTCTTGACCAAAAGGGGGATGTGAAAGGAAATGAAATAAGCTTTAGTGGCAGAGAGATTCCAAAAGGAGCCGAGAGATCACTCTGGTGGGCACTCTTATGCACACTTTAGACAACTCTTTTTAGGTTCTAAAGAATTGGGGTAGCTGGTGGTGGATACCTGAAACTATCAAACTACAACCCAGAACCCATGAATCTCGAAGACAGTTGTATAAAAATGTAGCTTATGAGGGGTGACAATGGGATTGGGAAAGCCATAAGGACCACACTCCACTTTGTCTAGTTTATGGATGGATGAGTAGAAAAATAGGGGAAGGAAACAAACAGACAAAGGTACCCAGTGTTCTTTTTTACTTCAATTGCTCTTTTTCACTCTAATTATTATTCTTGTTATTTTTGTGTGTGTGCTAAAGAAGGTGTCAGGGATTGATTTGGGTGATGAATGTACCACTATGTAATGGTACTGTGAACAATCGAAAGGACGATTTGTTTTGTAAAAAAAAAAAAAAAAAAAATTGCTCCCCTGACTTCAAAAAAAAAAAAAAATGAGTAACTGGAGAGAAAAAAAAAATGGGTTGATGGATGAACCTTGAGGACATTATGTTGAGTGAAATAAGTCTGACACCAAAGGACAAATATTGTATGATCTCACTGATATGAACTAATTATTATAGTATGTAAACTCATAGACATTAAATATAGATTACCAGGATATAGAATGAGGCTAAAGAATGGGGACCAGTTGCTTAATATGTGCAGAATGTTTAACTAGGTTTAACTTAAGCATTTGGAAATGGACAGAGGTGGCGGTAGCATGTCATTGTGATAATCACTAACAGTGCTGAATGGCGTGTGAATGTGGTGGAAAGGAGAAGTTTAGAGTCATTTATGTCACCCAAAGGAAAGTTGAGGTTAAAACATGGGAATGTGTAACACAGTAAATCTTGTGGTGGACCATGTCTAGGATTAACTGTACAAATATTAGAAATTTCTTTCATGAACTACAACAAATGTATGGCACTGTTACCGGAAGGTAATAATAGAAGGGTATATGAGGGAAATGTACCTATTGCAAACTATGTACTACAGTTAGTAATGTTTTAATATTCTTTCATCATCAGTAACAAATGTACTGTAACAATACTGTGAGTCAATAATAGAGGGGGTGGTTTATGGACATGGGAGGATTTGAGTTTTCTTTTTTATTTTTATTTCTTTTCTGGAATAATGAAAATGTTCTGAAATTGAAAAATAATTGTGGTGATGAATGCACAACTATATAATGGTACTCTGAACCATGGTTTGTACACTTTGGATGATTGTATGGTATGTGAATAATCTCAATAAAATTGAAATTTATTAAAAAAAAAACAACATATGATGCTCACCCATAGAAAAAAACTGGTAATGTACAAGGCAAAATGTTAGCAGTAGTTTTCTTTGGGAAATGGAATTGCAGGTGGATTTTCTCCCCTTCCTTTGCTTATATGTTTGTCATAATTCTGTTTTGTCCAATAGAACTTTCTGCAGTGATGAAGATGCTCTATATTTTCACTGTAATACGGTAGCCACAAGTAGCTACTGAAGATGCTCTATATTTTCACTGTAATATGGTAGTCACAAGTAGCTACTGAGCACCTTAAATGAGGGTAGTGTGCAATTCTGCAAATAAATTCATTATCCTCCCCCCTACATGGGACATGACTCCTTGGTGACATGGGACACAACTCCCAGTAATGAGCCTAGCCCTGACATCAAGGGATTGAGAATGCCATTTTGATGAAAAGGGGGAAAAGAAAGGTACCAAAATAAGATTTCAGTGGCTAACAGATTTCAAATAGAGTTGAGAGGCTATTCTGGAGGTTACTCTTATGCAAGCTCCAGTAGATATTCCAAATGCCCACAGTATGCCAAGCCATAGTCAACAGGGGTCCCAAAAATACTGAAGAATACCAGGTCCCTATCTGAGACTCTATAAAAGTTTCACCCACTTAATTTCCTTTTCAGAAACTTAAATCCTCCAGAGTGTGCCTAAGCCAGATAAGTCCTCAAACTAAGAGGCAACAGCTTCCTCAAGGACATCAGCCAGATGCAGTCCCCTTCCCCATAATGTCAACACCCCTTTTCAATATGAACAAGTTAGGGTGGTCACCACCCAGATATCCCTGAAGATTGAGACAGTGATCAAATGAGAGGGAGGTAGCAACAGACAAGACAGGATTTAACAAAGGATTATTAATACTGAATCTTTATATAATATTTTCTTTCAGTTTTTATGGTACTAGAATCGCTAGAAGGAAATACTTGACAGGGTGGAACTGTAAACCATAACATGCTTTGAAATTTGCTCTTTAGCTACTTGTTAAATTGTACTTTTAAAGTTATTACCTTTCTCTATGTATGTTATACCTCACAATAAGGAAATAACTGAAATTGTGGAACTGTAACCCATAATATTCTTTGAAAATTTATAACTACTTGTTGAATTGTACTTTGAAAGTTATCCCCTTTCTGTATATATATTGTATTTCACAATAAAAAAAATAAAAAATAAATAAAAAAACACCATTCCAGGTTGAGAGACCACAGGAGAAATAAAAATATTTTAAATTTCATGACTTTTAAAAAATAATAAAATGAAATTTAAAAATGAGAGCAAATTTAAAATATTAACAGATGAACAGAGACTGAGACAGTTCATCAAGGAAAGACCTGCCCAACAAGAATTACTAAAAGGAGTTCTGCAAGCTGAAAGGAAAAGACAAGAGAGTGGACTGGAGTAGTGTGGAGAACTGAGGACCTTTAGCTTAGGTAAATAAGAGGGTAAATGCAGAACACAATACTACTGAACCCTCATAAAAACTCTACTCTTTAATTCCTATAAGAGTCAGAATACCATTGAACAAGAAAAAGGCATGTTTCTTGATAATGAATATGCAAAGTATAAAGAGGCACTGTGGAACAAAACAACATAAAATGGGGAAACAGGAGGATATGGGAGCAGAGATGGTATATATGACTGAAGCTAAGCTGGTATCTTTTCAAATTAGTACGTTATAGGCACTTACAGGTTGTTTAATACAAACCCCATGATAAGCACAAAGAAAGTATTTTTAAAATATATGTAAATAGAAATGAGAATGGGATCAGTCAGAAACATCACAAAAGATCAACTACATGGAAAATGAAGTTGCTATAAAGGAAAAGAGAGACTAAAAAAAGATATACCATAAGAAAACCAAAGGACAAACTGGCTGATGGGAGTACTGCCTTTATAGTAATAACAATGAATGTTAATGGAATAAAACCCCCTATCAAAAAACACAGATTGGCAGAATGAACCAAAAAGCATGATCTAATCATGTATCATATACAGGAAATCATAGGAAAATATACTCCTTGCAAATAGTTGCCATAAAAGAGCCAGGGTAGCTATACTCATATAGAACAGGATAAACTTTAAGTCAAAACTTGCTGTAGGAGACAGAGAAGGACACTATTAATAACAAAAAAGATAAATCCACCAAGAAGAAATAACAATCATAAAAATTTAGGTAACCACCTTAGTGCCCCAAAATACATGAGGAAAACACTGGCAAAAATGAAGGGAGATACAGACACCACTAAAATAATAATTGGAGACTTAAATATATCAATCTGATTAATAGATGGGATTATTCTCCAGGATAGACCACATGCTGGGACATAAAACAAGACTCAATAAACTTAGGTTGAAATTATGCAAAGCATCTTCTCTGACCATTACAGAAAATGCTGGAAATCAATAAGTCAGAGAACTGGAAAATCCACAAATATATGAAGGTTAAACAGCACTCTCTTAAACAATCTGTTGGTCAAAGAAGAAATTGCAAGGGAAAGAAATATCTTGAGAAGAATAAAAATGAGAACACAATATATCAAAACTTAAGGGATGCAGTGAAGGCAATACTGAGAGAGAAATTTATAGCCCTGAATGCTTACATTAAATCATAAAAAGAGCTGCAATCAAAGACATAAATGCACACCTAAAGAAACAAGAAAAAGAACAGCAGACTAAACCAAAATGAGCAAAAGAAAACAAATAACAAAGATTAGAACAGAAATGAATAAAGTAGAGAATAAAAATTAATAGAGAGCATTATAAAAAAACAAATATTTGTTCTTTGGAAAGATCAACAAAATGGACAAACCCTTAGCTAGACTGGGAAAGAAAAAAGGAGAGAAGAGTAAAATAAATAAAATAAAAAATGAGAGGGGGAATATTACAACTGACTCCACAGAAATATAAATGATCATAAGAGGATACTATGAACAATTTTAGACAACAAATTAGGCATCCTAGATGAAATGGCAAATTCCTAGAAACACGTAAGCAATCTATACTGACTCTATAAAAAAATAGAAGATCTCAACAGACCAACTACAAGTAATGAGTTTGAATCAGTCACCAAAAACCTCCCAAAAAGGAAAAGCCCACAACCATATGGCTTCACATGTGAATCCTAGCAAACATTCCAAGAAGAATAAATACCAACCCTGCTCAAACCCTTTCAGAAAACTGAAGAGGGGGAAGCACTACCTAAATCATTCTCTGAGGCTACTTGCATCCTAAAGACAAAGGCCGAAAAAGATACTACAATAAAAGAAAATTAAAGACCAATTACTCTTAAGAATATAGATGCAAAAATCCTCAATAAAATATGTGCAAATCAAATGCAACATCATAATGAAAGAATTATACCTCGTGATCAAGTGGGTTTTATCCCAGGTACATAAGGGTACTTCAATACAAGAAGATCAATGAATGTAATACACAACCTTAACAAACCAAAGGGAAGAAAACCACATGATCATCTCAATTGATGTCGAAAAAGTATTTGACAAAATCCAGAATCTTTCCTTGTAAGGTTAGAATAGAAGGAAAGTTCTCAACATGATAACAGACATATATGAAAAAACAAACTAATATCATACTTAATGGTGGAAGGCTGAAAGCTTTCCCTCTAAGATCTTGAACAAGACAAGAAAGCCCAATTTCACCACTGTTATTCCACATTGTACTGAAAGTACTAGCCAGAAGCAGTTAGGCAAGAAAAAGAAATAAAAGGCATAGAAATCAGAAAGGAAGAATTAAAGCTTTCACTATTTGCAGATGACATGACCCTGTATATAGAAGTCCTGAAGATCTACGGCAATGCTACCAGAGATAATAAATGAATTCAGTGAAGTGGCAGGATAGATCAACAAGCGGAAACCACTAGTGTTTCTCTACACTAGTAACTATAAATCTGAGGAAGAAATTAAGGAAAAAATCCATTTGCAATAACAACTAAAAGAATCAAATATCTGGGAGTAAATTTACCAAGGATGTAAAGGACCTGTATGTATATATCTACAACACATTGCTAAAAGAAGTCAAAGAATACCTAAATAAATGGAGGGACAGTCTGTGCTTATGGATTGGAAGACTGAATATAATAAGATGTCAATTCCACCCAACATGATTTTCAGATTCAACACAATCCCAATCAAAACTCCAACAGCCTACTTTGCAGAAAGGGAAAAGCCAATTATCAAATATATTTGGAAAGGTAAGGGTCCCCAAATAGCCAAAAACATCTTGAAAAACAGGAATAAAAATTGGAGGGCTCACACTTTCTGACTTTAAAGCATAATGCTATAGGAGTCAAAAGAGCAAGTTTCTAACATAAAGATTAGATAGATATGGATATAGATGTAGGTGAAATAGAGATAGAGATAGAGATAGAGATAGAGTTAGGGATCATAGAGATAGATCAATGGACTTGAACTGAGATTTCAGAAATAGAACCTCACATCTACGGTCAATCAATTTTTGACAAGGCTGCCAAGTACTCTCAACTGGTACAGAACAGTCTCTTCAACAAATGGGGTTGGGAGAACTGGATATCCACATGCAAAAGAATGAAAGAGGATCCCTATCCCACACCTTATACAAAGATTAACTCAAAATGGATCAAAGACCTAAATGTAAGAGACAGGATCATAAAACCCTTAGAAGAATATGTAGGGAAGCATCTTCAATATCTTGTGGTAGGCAGTGGTTTCTTAGACTTGACACCTAAAGCACAAGCAACAACAAAAAAATGATAAATGGGATCTCCTCAAAACTGAATACTTTTGTGCTTCAGAGGATTTTGTCAAGAAGGTGAAAAGGCAGCATACTCAGTGCAAGAAAATATTTGGAAACCACATATCCAAAAAGGGTTTAATATCCAAGATACATAAAGAATTTCTAGAAGTCAACAATAAAAAGACAACCCAATTTAAAAATGGGCAAAAGACTTGAATAGATGCTTTCCCAATGAGGAAATGCAAATGGCTAAAAGGCATATAAAAAGATGCTCAACATTACTAGCCATTAGGTAAATGCAAATCAGAACCATGATATATCATTTTCCTCCTACTAGAATGGCCAGCAGTGAAAAAAAAAGAAACAGAAAACTACAAGTGTTGGAGAGGATATAGAGAAATAGGAACATAATTCACTGTCACTAGGAATGTAGAATGCTGTGGAAGACAGTTTGGTGGTTTATCAGGAAGCTAAGTATAAAATTGCCATATAATCCAGCAATTACACTACTAGAAAAACTAAAATAAGGACCCAAACAGACATCTGCCATCAAATATTCATAAAGGATTTAGTCACAATTGCCAAAAAATGGAGTCCATCAACTGATGAATGGTTATCAAAATGTGGTATACACATACGATGGGATATTATTCAGCAGTATGAAGGAATGAAGTCCTAGTGCATGCAACAACTTGGATGGACTTTGAGGACATTATATTGAATGAAATAAGCCAGAAACAAAAGGCCAAATATTGTATGATTTCACCAATATGTACTAAGAATAATGACAAACTCATAGAGTTAATATCTAGACTACAGGTTACCAGGAGATAGAATGAGGGTAGAGAATGGGGAGCCAATGCTTAAGTCGTGCAGAATTTTTAATAACATTTGCTGTAAATGTTTGGAAATGGATATAACTGCTGGCAGCACATTAATGTGAGGGTAATTAACAGTGCTAAATTGTGGATGTATTTGTTGTTGAAAGGGGAAGTTTATGGTCATGTATGTCACTAGAAGGAAAGCTAGAGGATGAAACATGGGACTCTATAACATAGTGAACCCTGTTGTGGAAAATGACTGTGATAGGTAGTACAAATATAAGTTTGTTCTTCCATGAACTAGAACAAATATACCTCACTATTACAAGGTGTTAATAATAGGGTGGTATTTGGGGAAAAAACACACCCTAATTTAAACTATGGAATACAGTTAATAGTACAATTATAATATTCTTTCTTCAATTGTAACAAAGGTAGCAAACTAATGGTGAGTTTTAATAATAGGGAGTGGGTATATTGGAACATATTTTTTATTAAGATTGTTCACATACCATAAAATTATCCAAAGATCCAAAATGTGCAATCAATTGCCAATGCTACCATCATACAGCAGTGCATCCATCACCACAATTAATTTCTTTTGAATTCTTAGAACATTTTCATTACTCCAGAAAAGAAATAGAGACAAAAAAGGGAAACTCAAATCCTCCCATACCCCTAACCAACCCCCCTCCATTATTGACTCATAGTATTCATATAGGACATTTGTTACTGTTGACGGAAGAATGTTAGAATACTACCAACTGTAGTACATGGTTTGCAATAGGTATATTTTTCCCTATATGCCCCTCTGTTTTTAACTTCTAGTTATAGTGTCATACATTTGTTCTAGTTCATGAAAGAGATTTCTAATACTTATACAGTTAAAAAAGGACATTGCCCACCATAAGATTCACTGTTTTATATATTCCCATCTTTTAACTTTCAACTTTCCTTCTGGTGACATATGTGACTCTGAGCTTCCCCTTTCCACCACATTCACACGCTATTCAGCAGTGTTAGTTATTCTCACAATGTGCTACTGTCACCTCTCTCCATTTCCAAACATTTAAGTTCAACCTAGTTGAGAATTCTGCTCATAATAAGCAACCATTCCCCATTCTTTAGCCTCCTTCTATATCCTGGTATCTTATATTTCATGTTGATGAGTTTACATATTATAATTAGTTCATATCAGTGAGACCATGCAATATTTGTCCTTATGTGTCTGATTTATTTCACTCAATATAATGCCCTCTATTGATTTCTATTGATTTTTTTAAAGATGGTTTTGTTCACACACCATGCATTCTGTCCTAAGTAAACAATCAATGGTTCCCTGTATAGTCATGTATTTGTATATTCACCACCATCACCACTATCTATATAAAGACATCTCCATTTCTTCCACAAAGAATGAGGAAGAGTCAAAGAAGATAGAGAGACAAAAGAAAAGGAAGAAAGAGAAAAAATATTTAGAAAACATAGCTAGGTAGCTACAAAAGGAAAGATAGCATTAAACTAAAGTAGAATAAAGAGTCAGACAACATCACCAATGCCAAGAGTCCCATACCCCTCCCTTATGTCCCCTTCTTAAAGGCATTTAGCTTTGGTATATTGCCTTTGTTACATTAAAGGAAGCATAATACAATGTTTCTGTTAATTATAGTCTCTAGTTTGCTTTGTTGTACTTTTCACCCAATAGCACCCTTTTTTTAACACCTTGCAAGGTCGACATTCATTTGTTCTCCCTGATATAAAAACATATTTGTATATTTTATCACAATTGTTGAGCACTCTAGGTTTCACTGAGTTACACAGTCCCAGGCTTTATCTTTCCTCTTTCCTCCTGGTGACCCACATGCTCCTAACTCTTTCACCCATACTCACAGTCATCTTGGTTCGGTGTTCTTACATTTCCGTGCTACCATCACCTAAAATTTTGTTCCAAAGCTCTCACTCCTGTCTTTTCCTATATATCTGTAGTGCTCCCTTTAGTATTTCCTAGAGAGCAGGAATTTTGTTCACAAACTGTCATTTTCTGTTTGTCAGAGAATATTTTAAGCTCTCCCTCACATTTGAAGGACAGTTTTGCCAGATATAGAATTCTTGGTTGGCAGTTAAATATATCACACCACTGCCTTCTTGCCCGCATGGTTTGTACTGCGAAATCCACACATAGACTTGTCATGCTTCCCTTTTATGTGATGGATCACTTTTCTCTCACTTCTTTCAGGATTCTTTCTTTGTCTTTAATGTTTGATAATCTGATTATTAAGTGTCTTTCTGTAGGCCTATTCAGATCTAGTCTGTTTGGGGTATGCTGTGCTTCTTGGATCTGTAATTTTATGTCTTTCAAAAGAATTGGGAAATTTTCATTGATTATTTCCTCTATTATTCCTTCTGCTCCTTTTCCTTTCTCTTTGCCTTCTGGGACACCCACGACATGTGCATTCATGCATTTCATGTTGTCATTCAGTTCCCTGAGCTGTTGCTCATATTTTTCCATTCGTTTCCCTGTCTGTTATTTTGTGTGTAGGCTTTCAGATGTCTTGTTCTCCTGTTGCTGAGTGTATTCTTCTGCCTTTTGAGATCTGCTGCTGTATGTCTCCATTGTGTCTTTCATTTCTTTTCTTGTGCCTTTCATTTCCATAGATTCTGTCACTTGTTTTTTCAAACTTTCAATTTCTACCTTGTGTTCTCACAGTATTTTTTCATTATACACTTCAACTCTTACGCCATATCTTCCCTAAGCTTTTAGAATTGATTCAGCATTTGTTGTTTTAATTCCTGTATCTCAGTTGAAGTGTAAGTTTTTTCCTTTGACTGGGCCATAACTTCATTTTTGTTAGTGTAGGTTGTAGTTTTCTCTTGTCTAGTCATCTGGTTTCCTTGGTTACCCCAATCAGGTTTTCCCAGACCAGGAGAGGCTCAGATCTCAGAAGGGGGCAATATTCAGTACCAGGTTTCCCTGAGGGCATGTCTTAGAAGATTGACACACCCTGTGAGGTCTCTAACCACTGTATTTTTCCTAACCTGCCCAGCAGGTGGCATCTGTCAGTCTGTCACTCCTGACTGGTGTAAGGTGGTGTGGCCGGCTTAGTTTCTGTTTTGGATGTTTTCCCCTCGGCTCTGGGGTCTGGTTCTGAATGGGAGGCTGGTAGCAGAACTGGGCACCACCTCTTTCCTCTTAGGGAAGATACACTCCCTAGGGAGTTATCATCTGCTTTTAAATAAGTTCTTTGTCTTTCTGACACTGCTGTTTCCACCCTTGTCTGGGTCAGAGCACAATGAACTGAAAACGGTTGTGGCTTTATCCAGTTAGCCACCCACATTGGGAGAGAGAAAAAGGGAAAGATAGCCCCCCTTCAGGGCCAGTCCATGGCCCCTCCAGCTTCACCCACTGGTCACAGATAGCACTTGGTCCTCTGGGCTCCCCCTCCAGGGACAGAGAATTCCTCCAGCTCTTTAAGGTCAGTAGTCACTAAAAGCCTTTTCTGCTTGTTGGGGATTTGTAGCTTGTATTGAGCAGTCCACATTTGTTAATTAAAACCCCAGTTGGGGCTGAACTGAGGCAAATTCACTTTTTCAGAGAGTGCTGCTTTCTACTATAGCAAGGTTTGCAGTTCAGCTGCCTTGGGGTAAGGGAGCTCCTGGCTCAGATCCACAGTTTTTACCTACAAATTTTATGCTCTGATCTCAGGGATTCTTCCCAATCCAGGTTGATGTACAATGTTTGGACAGTCATGATTGTCCTCCAGCAGTTATTCCAGATTGTTTATTAGTTGTTCCTGGTTGTTTATTAGTTTTTCAAGGTGGATAACTAACTTCTACTCCTCTCTATGCTGCAAGCTTCTTGGTCCATCAGGAACACTGTTTTTTTACACAGTTTTTCTGAAAAGCTACAACTTCTCTAATTAATTTTTTTAAAAAAAAGAAAACCATAAAAAGAATTTAAAGATTTCCCTGCAGAAAATGTAGAAACTAAAATGAGGTGAATCCATTATCTGATGAAGCTGGACAGAAAGAAGCCAAGACTGATTAATATTGCATACCAATCTTATCAGTGGTCCTTGTTTTTCCTTTCTTGTACAATCCAGAGAAATATTTTTATCAACTCTTTTGTAAATACAAGTTATTTAGTAGCCCTGGAAACATTTTTAAGGAGATTGGGATCTCACCTCATCCCATTTTCCAAGTGTAAATGCTTTTTATAAAGAGGTGATACCATTGATTGGTTGTTTATTTATTGGTACAACCAGAAAATAGTGAGATATTGAATTATAGGAGGCTTTGGATGTAAACTTAAGATTCCATAGTTTGTGGGGGATAACTTTTATATCCTATAATACAATGCATAATAAATGGCAATTTGGCTTCACAATCATACACTTACTATGCCTTTTAAATTATTTAAAATTACTTATATTCCATGTCTTTAGTAGAATTCTTTCTTTTTTTAAAGCTATTTTAAGGATTTTTTTTTTCAGGGGACATCTAGTGTAATGCCAATAATCTCAGCTCTGATAACAGGAGTGACATTTAAGAAGCCAGCCATGGTAGGAAGTCTGAAAGGTGGAGTAAATTAATTGGAATATATTTACTTCCTTCTAAAATTAAATTTTCTTTGTTTATCCTTTATATAATTTTTTTCTTTTTTTTAATTTTTATTGGGATTGTTCAGATACCATACAATTATCCAAAGATCCAAAGTGTACAACCAGTTGCCCCTGGTACCCTCATACAGCTGTGCATCCATCACCACACTTGATTTTTGTTCAATTTTTAGAACATTTTCATTACTCCAGACAAGAAATAATGTAAAAGATGTAAAAAGAAAAAAAAAAGAAAGAAAAGGAAACTCAAATTCTCCCATATCCCTAAGCAACCCACCTCAATTGTTGACTTATAGTGTTGGTATAGTACATTTGTTACTGTTTATGAAAATATGTTGAAACACTACTAACTGTAGTATATAGTTTCCAATAGGGATATATTTCTTCCCCATATACCCCTCTATTATTAACGTCTAATTGTATTGTCACACATTTGTTCTGGTTCATGGAAGAGTTTTCCAATATTTGTACAGTTAATCATGGACATTGCCCACCATAGGATTCAGTTTTATACATTCCCATCTTTTGACCTCCAACTTTCCTTCTGGTGACATATATGACTCTGAGCTTCCCCTTTCCACCTCATTCATGCACCATTCGGCACTGTTAGTTATTCTCACATCTTGCTACTGACATCTCTGTTCATTTCCAAACATTTAAGCTCACCCTAGTTGAACATTCTGCTCATACTAAGCAACCACTCCCCATTCTTAAGCCTTGTCCTATATCTTGGTACCTTATATTTCATGACTATGAGTTTACATATTATAATTAGTCCTTATCAGTGAGATCCTGCAATATTTGTCCTTATGTGTCTGGCTTATTTCACTCATTATATTGCCCTTGAGGTTTTGTCATCAACCCATTTTTTTTTTTAATATGGTTTTGTTCACACACCATACATTCTATCCTAAGTAAACAACTGATGGTTCTCTGTATGGTCACACCTTTATGTGTTCCCCACCTTCACCACTATCTATATAAGAGCATCTACATTTCTTCCACAAGGCACCCACCTCAGTATCTGGCATGGATAATAGCCTTTTGCAGTCAAAGGAACAAACTTATGCTTCAACTGATCTACAGGAATTTAAACAACTAATACTAACTCAATTCAAAAAGTTTAGGGAAGATATGGCAAAAGAGCTGAACCATGTAATGAAAATAATGGGCATACAGAAGGTAGAAATTGAAACTTCAAAAAACCAACTAGCAGAATCTATAGAAATGAAAGGCACAACACAAGAGACTAAAGGCACAATGGAAACATGCAACAGCAGATCTCAGGAGGCAGAAGAAAACACTCAGGAACTTGAGAACAAGGCAACTGAAAGCCTACACACAAAAGAACAGATAGAGGAAAGAATGGAAAAATACAAGCAACATCTTCCAGAACTTAAGGACAAAACTAAAAGTAGGAATGTACATGTCATTTGTGTCCCAGAAGGAGAAGAGACGGGAAAAGGGGCAGAAGCAATAATAGAGGAAATAATCAATGAAAATTTCCCATCTCTTATGAAAGACATAAAATTACAGATCCAGAAATGCAGCATACCCCAAAGAGAATACATCTGAATAGGCCTACAACAAAACACTTAATAATCAGATTATCAAATGTCAAAGATAAAGAGAGAATCCTGAAAGCAGCAAGAGAAAAGTGATCCATCACATACAAAGGAAGCTTGATGAGACTATGTGAGGATTTCTCAATAGAAGTCATGGAGGCAAAAAGGAAGTGGTTTGATATATTTAAGATACTGAAAGAGAAAAAACGTCAATCATGAATCCTATATCCAGCAAAACTGTCCTGGAAATATGAGGTAGAGCTTAAAATATTCTCAGACAAACAGAAAATGACAGAGTTTGTGAACAAGATACCTGCTCTACAGGAAACACTAAAGGAAGCACTGCAGACAGAAAGGAAAAGACAGGAGTGAGAGGTTTGGAAAACAATTTTGGGAGATAGTGGCACAGCAACGTAAGTACACTGAACAAAGATGACTGTGCATATGATTGAAAGAGGAAGGTGGGGACCATGTGGGACACCAGAATAAAAGATGAAGGATAAAAACTGGGATGATCTAACTCAGGGAAATGTAGGGTGCTCAATGATTGTAATAAAAGATAAAGTATGTTTTTACATGAGGTAGAACAAATGAATGTCTACATTGCCAGGTATTAAAAATAGGGTGGGATTGGGAGGAAAATACAATCAATGCAAACTAGAGAGTATAATTAAAGGAAACATTGTATTATGCTTCCTTTAATATAATGAAGGCAATATACCAAAGCTAAATGCATGTGGGGGGATAGGGTAAGGATATGGGACTCCTGGCACTGGTGATGTTGTCTGACTCTATTCTACTTTATGTTAATGCTATCTTTCCTTCTGTTGCTTTCTAGCTGGCATGTTTTTTTGTTGTTGTTTTTCTCTCTTTTCTTTTTCTTTTGTCTCTCTGCTGTCTTTGACTCTTCCTCCCTCTTGTGGAAGAAATGGAGATATCCTTATATAGATAGTGGTGATGGTGCTGAATACATAAATACATGACTACACAGGGAACCAAAGATTGTTTACTTAGGATGGAATGTATGATGTGTGAACTATACCATCTTAAAAGAAAGGGGTTGATGAAGAAATCTTGAGGGCACTATATTGAGTGAAACAAGACAGACACATAAAGGCCAATACTGCAGGGTCTCACTGATATGAACTAATTATAATATTTAAATTCATAGACATGAAATATGTTACCAGGATATAGAATGATGCTAAAGAATGGGGGAGCAGTTGCTTATTATTAGCAGAAGGTTCAACTAGGGTGAACTTAAGCATTTGGAAATGGACAGAGGTGATGGTGGCAGGTTATTGTAAGAATAACTAATAGTGCTGAATGGTGTGTAAAAGTAGTGGAAAGGGTAAGCTCAGAGTCATGTATGTTGCTGGAAGGAAAATTGGAGGTTAAAAGAACGGAATATGAAACAGTGAATCTTGTGCTGGACAATGTCCATGATTAACTGTACAAATATTAGAAATCTCTCTCATGAACTACAACACATGTATGATACTATAACTAGAAGTTAATATTAGAGAGGCATATAAGAAAAATATATATACCTATTGCAAATCATATATTACAGTTAGTACTATTTTAACATTCTTTCATCAACAGTAACAAATGTACTATACCAAAGCTATGAATCAGTAATGAAGGAGAGGTGGTTAGGGTTTCCGAGGATTTGAGTTTCCATTTTTTGTCTTTATGACTGTTCTGGAGTAATGAAAATGTTCTAAAAATTGAAAAAAATTAATTGTGATGATGGATGCACAGCTGTATGATGGTATGGGTAATTGATTGTATACTTTGGAATTTGGATAGGTGTCTGCTATGTGAACAGTCTCAATTATGTATATATATATGAGACTCATATTCAACATAGGGGAACAAAGGAATTGAAAGTGAAAGAATGGAAAAAATATTCCATGCAATCTACAGCCAAAAGAAAGCAGGAGTAGCAATATTAATCTTTGATAAAATAGACTTTAAATGCAACAAAGGTATGAGAGACAAAGAAGCTCACTACATGCTAACAAAAGGGACAATTCAACAGGAAGAAATAACAATCATAAATGTTTATGCAATGGAGAAAAGGGCAAGACGGTGGATTGGTGAGCTGTATGTTTTAATTACTCCTCGAGAAAGGTAGGTAGAAAGCCAGGAACTGCGTGGACTGGACACCACAGAGCAATTTGACTTTGGGCATACTTCTTACAACACTCATGAACACATCAAACTGCTGAGATCAGCGAAATATGTAAGTTTTTGCAGACAGGGAACCCACGCCCCTCCCTGCCAGGCTCAGTCCTGTGGGAGGAGGGGCCGTCAGCTCTGGGAAGGAGAATGGAGAACTAAAGTGGCAGCTCGGAAACTCATTCTACTGATCCAGACTCCAACCATAGATAGACTGAGACCATATGCCAGAGAATCTGAGAGCAGCCAACCTAGCAAAGAGGAGACAGGCATAGCAAAAAACAGCAAGAAAAACTCCAAAATAAAAGTGGAGGCTTTTTGGAGTTCTGGTGAACATAGAAAGGGGAAGGGCAGAGCTCAGGCCCTGAGGCGCATATGCAAATCCCAAAGAAAAACTGATCTCTCTGCCCTGTGGACCTTTCCTTAATGGCCCTAATTGCTTTGTCTCCTGGCATTTCAATAACCCATTAGATCTGTGAGGAGGGCCTTTTTTTTTCTAATCTTTTTTTATTTTTCTAAAACAATTACTCTAAGAAGTCCAATATAGAGAGCCTCAAAGACTTGCAATTTGGGCAGGTCAAGACAAGATCAGAACTAAGAGAGCTCTGAGACAAAAGGCAATAATCAGTGGCTGAGAAAATTCACTATACACCACTACTTCCCAAGAAAAGGGGGGTGTCCACTCACAGCCATCATCCTGGTGGACAGGAAACACTCCTGCCCATCGCCAGCCCCATAGC
The DNA here is from genome assembly GCF_015220235.1 of Choloepus didactylus. Lineage (NCBI taxonomy): Eukaryota > Metazoa > Chordata > Mammalia > Pilosa > Megalonychidae > Choloepus > Choloepus didactylus. The sequence goes on along the minus strand of NC_051335.1, from coordinate 43,567,046 downwards.
CCAGAGCTGCCCCACATAGCCCAGTGTGATGGAAGTGCTTCAAATAAGATGCACACATCACAAAACTGGGCGTGGACATTAGGCTTCCCTGCACCCTCAGCTGGTTGTCCCAGAGTTGGGAAGGTGGAGCAGTGTGAATTAACAAAGCCCCATTTGGCCATCATTTCAGCAAACTGGGAGACTCCCTACACAGCCCTGCAGCCCAGAACTGCCCTGGGGGGATGGCACTCACCTGTGACATAGCACAGTCATCCCTCAACAGAGGACCAGGGGGTGCATGGCCTGGAAGAGGGACCCACTCGCAAGTCTCAGGAGCCATACACCAATACCAAGGACTTGTGGGTCAGTGGCAGAAAAAAACTGTGGCAGGACTGAACTGAAGGATTAGACTATTGCAGCAGCTTTAAAACTCCGGGAACACCAGGGAGATTTGATTGTTAGAGCCACACCCCCCTCCCTGATCACCCAGACACATGCCCCATATACAGGGCGGGCAACACCAACTACACATGCAAGCTGGGTACACCAATTGGACCCCACAAGACTCACTCCCCCACTCACCACAAAGGCAAACCAGGGGAGAACAAGCTTGTGGAGAACAGCTGGTTCGTGGACACCACCTGCTGGTTAGTTAGAGAAAGCGTACTCCACGAAGCTGTAGATCCAGTAAATTAGAGATAAGGTCTTCAATTGGTCTACAAATCCTAAAAAAAACCCTATCAAGTTAAGCAAATGCCAAGAGGCCAAAAACAACAGACAATTATAAAGCATATGAAAAAAACAGATGATATGGATAACCTAAGCCCAAGCACCCAAATCAAAAGATCAGAAGAGACACAGCACCTAGACCAACTAATCAAAGAACTAAAGATGAACAATGAGACCATAATATGGGATACAAAGGACATCAAGAAGACCCTAGAAGAGCATAAAGAAGACACTGCAAGACTAAATAAAAAAATAGATGATCTTATGGAAATTAAAGAAACTGCTGACCAAATTAAAAAGATTCTGGAAATTCATAGTACAAGCCTAGAGGAAGTTGAACAATGAATCAATGACCTGGAAGATGACAGAATGGAAAAAGAATGCACAAAAGAAAGAATGGGAAAAAAAACTGAAAAAATCAAAACAGACCTCAGGGATATGATAGATAATATAAAATGTCTGAATATAAGACTCATCGGTGTTCCAGAAAGGGAAAAAAAGGGTAAAGGTCTAGGAAGAATATTCAAAGAAATTGTTGGGGAAAACTTCCCAAATCTTCTAAACACCATAAATACACAAATCATATATGCCCAGCAAACTCCAAATAGAATAAATCCAAATAAACACACTCCAAGACATATTCTGATCACACTGTCAAACATGGAAGAGAAGGAGCAAGTTCTGAAAGTAGCAAGAGAAAAGCAATTCACCATATACAAAGGAAACAAGGTAAGACTAAGTAGTGACTTCTCAGCAGCCACCACGGAGGCAAGAAGGCAGTGGCATAACATATTTAAAATACTCAGTGAGAAACATTTCCAACCAAGAGTACTTTATTCATCAAAGCTCTCCTTCAAATTTGAGGGAGAGCTTAAATTTTTCACAGACAAACAAATGCTGAGAGAATTTGCTAACAAGAGACCTGCCCTACTGGAGATACTAAAGGGAGCCCTACAGACAGAGAAATAAAGAAAGGAGAGAGAGACTTGGAGAAAGGTTCAGTACTAAAGAGATTTGGTATGAGTACATTAATGGATATTAATTGAGAGAGGGGAAAAATATGCATGACGAACATAAAACAAAGGATAAGATGGTTGATTCAAGAAATGCCTTCACAGTTATAACATTGAATGTAAATGGATTAAACTCCCAAATTAAAAGATATAGATTTGCAGAATGGATTTAAAAAATGAACCATCAATATGTTACATACAAGAGACTAATCTTAGACACAGGGACACAAAGAAACTGAAAGTGAAAGGATGGAAAAAAATATTTCATGTGAGCTACAGCCAAAAGAAAGCAGGTGTAGCACTATTAATCTCAGATAAAAATAGACTTTAAATACAGGGATGTTTTGAGAGACAAAGAAGGCCACTAAATACTAATAAAAGGGGCAATTCAACAAGAAGAAATGACAATCATAAATGTTTATGCACCCAATCAAGGTGCCACAAAATACATGAGAGAAACACTGGCAAAACTAAAGGAAGCAATTGATGTTTTCACAATAATTGTGGGAGACTTCAACACATCACTCTCTCCTATAGCTAGATCAACCAGACAGAAGACCAATAAGGAAATTGAAAACCTAAACAATCTGATAAATGAATTAGATTTAACAGACATATATAGAACATTACATCCCAAATCACCAGGATACACATACTTCTCTAGTGCTCACGGAACTTTCTCCAGAATAGATCATATGCTGGGACAAAAAACAAGGCTCAATAAATTAAAAAAGATGGAAATTATTCAAAGCACATTCTCTGACCACAGTGGAATACAATTAGAGTCAATAACCATCAGAGACTTAGAAAATTCACAAATAGCTGGAGGTTAAACAGCACACTCCTGAACAATCAGTGGGTTAAAGAAGAAATAGCAAGAGAAATTGCTAAATATATAGAGATGAATGAAAATGAGAACACAACATACCAAAACCTATGGGATGCAGCAAAAGCAGTACTGAGGGGGAAATTTATAGCACTAAATGCATATATTAAAAAGAAAGAAAGAGCCAAAATCAAAGAACTAATGGAGCAACTGAAGAAGCTAGAAAATGAACAGCAAACCAATCCTAAACCAAGTAGAAGAAAAGAAATAACAGGGATTAAAGCAGAAATAAATGACATAGAGAACAAAAAAACAATAGAGAGGACAAATGTCACCAAAAGTTGGTTCTTTGAGAACATCAACAATATTGACAAGCCCTTAGCTAGACTGACAAAGTCAAAAAGAGAGAAGACCCATATAAACAAAATAATGAATGAAAAAAGTTGACATTACTGCAGATCCCAAAGAAATTTAAAAAATTATAACAGGATACTATGAACAAATGTATGGCAAGAAACTGGATAATGTAGAGGAAATGGAGAATTTCCTGGAAACATATGAACAACCTAGACTGACCAGAGAAGAAATAGAAGACCTCAACCAACCCATCACAAGCAAAGAGATCCAATCGGTCATCAAAAATCTTCCCACAAATAAATGCCCAGGGCCAGATGGCTTCACAGGGGAATTCTACCAAACTTTCCAGAAAGAACTGACAACAATCTTACTTCAACTCTTTCAAAACACTGAAGAAAATGGAACACTACCTAACTCATTTTAGGAAGCTAACATCAATCTAACACCAAAACCAGGAAAACATGCTACAGAAAAAAGAAAACTACCGGCCAATCTCCCTAATGAATATAGATGCAAAAATCCTCAACAAAATACTTGCAAATCAAATCCAAAGACACATTCAAAAAATCATACACCATGACCAAGTGGTGTTCATTCCAGGCATGGAATGATGGTTCAACATAAGAAAATCAATCAATGTATTACAACACCTTAACAATTCAGAAAGGAATAATCAAATGATCATCTCAATAGATGCTGAAAAAGCATTTGACAAAATCCAATATCTGTTTTTGATAAAAACATTTCAAAAGGTAGGAATTGAAGGAAACTTCCTCAATATGATAAACAGCATATATGAAAAACCCACAGCCAGCATAGTGCTCAATGGTGAGAGACTGAAAGGCTTCCCTCTAAGATCAGGAACAAGACAAGGATGCTCACTATCACCACTGTTATTCAACATTGTGCTGGAAGTGCTAGCCAGGGCAATCCAGCAAGACAAAGAAATAAAAGGCATCCAAATTGGAAAAGAAGAAGTAAAACTGTCATTGTTTGCAGATGATATGATCTTATATCTAGAAAACCCTGAGAAATCGACGATACAGCTACTAGAGCTAATAAACAAATTTAGCAAAGTAGCGGGATACAAGATTAATGCACATAAGTCAGTAATGTTTCTATATGCTAGAAATTAACAAACTGAAGAGACACTCAAGAAAAAGATACCATTTTCAATAGCAACTAAAAAAATCAAGTACCTAGGAATAAACTTAACCAAAGATGTAAAAGACCTATACAAACAAAACTACATAACTCTACTAAAAGAAATAGAAGGGGACCTTAAAAGATGGAAAAATATTCCATGTTCATGGATAGGAAGGCTAAATGTCATTAAGATGTCAATTCTACCCAAACTCATCTACAGATTCAATGCAATCCCAATCAAAATTCCAACAACCTACTTTGCAGACTTGGAAAAGCTAGTTATCAAATTTATTTGGAAAGGGAAGATGCCTCGAATTGCTCAAGACACTCTAAAAAAGGAAAATGGACTGGGAGGACTTACACTCCCTGATTTTGAAGCTTATTATAAAGCCACAGTTGTCAAAACAGCATGGTACTGGCACAAAGATAGACATATATATCAATGGAATCAAATTGAGAATTTGGAGATAGACCCCCAGATTCTATGGCCTACTGATCTTTGATAAGGCCCCCAAAGTCACTGAACTGGGTCATAATGGACTTTTCAACAAATGGGGCTGTGAGAGTTGGATATCCGTATCCAAAAGAATGAAAGAGGACCCCTACCTCACACCCTACACAAAAAATTAACTCAAAATGGAGAAAAGTTCTCAATATAAAAGAAAGTACCATAAAACTCCTAGAAGATAATGTAGGAAAACATCTTCAAGACCTTGTATTACATGGACACTTCCTAGACTTGACATCCAAAGCACAAGCAACAAAAGAAAAAATAGATAAATGGGAACTCCTCAAGTTTAGAAGTTTCTGCACCTCAGAGGAATTTCTCAAAAAGGTAAAGAGGCAGCCAGCTCAATGGGAAAAAATTTTTGGAAACCATGTGTCTGATATAAGACTGATTGATATCTTGCATATATAAAGAAATCCTACAACTCATTGACAATAGTACACATAGCCCAATTATAAAATGGGCAAAAGATATCAAAAGACAGTTCTCTGAAGAGGAAATACAAATGGCCAGGAAACATGAAAAAATGTTCAGCTTCACTAGCTATTAGAGAGATGCAAATTAAGACCACAATGAGATACCATCTCACACCAATTAGTATGGCTGCCATTAAACAAACAGGAAACTACAAATGCTGGAGGGGATGTGGAGAAATTGGAAGTCTTATTCATTGTTGGTGGGACTGTATAATGGTTCAGCCACTCTGGAAGTCAGTCTGGCAGTTCCTTAGAAAACTAGATATAGAGTTACCATTCAATCCTGTAATTGCACTTCTCGGTATATATCCGGAAGATCAGAAAGCAGTGACACGAACAGATATCTGCCCGCCAATGTTCATAGCAGCATTATTCTCAATTGCCAAGAGATGGAAACAACCCAAATGTCCTTCAACAGATGAGTGGATAAATAAAATGTGGTGTATACACATGATGGAATACTACACAGCAGTAAAAAGGAACGATCTCATGAAACATATGACAACGTGGATGAACCTTGAAGACATAATGCTGAGCAAAATAAGCCAGGCACAAAAAGAGAAATATATGCTACCACTAATGTGAACTTTGAAAAATGGAAAACAGATGGTTTATAATGTAAAATATAGGGGAACTAGCAATAGAGAGCAATTAAGGAAGGGGAACAATAATCTAAGAAGAACAGATAAGCTATTTAATGTTCTGGGAGTGCCCAGGAATGACTATGGTCTGTTAATTTCTGATGGGTATAGTAAGAACAAGTTCACAAAAACGTTGCTATATAGGTAACTTTCTTGAGGTAGAGTAGGAACGTGTTGGAAGTAAAGCAGTTATCTTAGGTTAGTTGTCTTTTTCTTACTCCCTTGTTATGGTTTCTTTGAAATGTTCTTTCATTGCATGTTTTTTCTAAATTATTTTTTTAATATTTTTATTTTTCACACAGTTGATTTTTAAAAAAAGTTAAAAATAAACAAGGAAAAAAATATGTAGAGCCCTCTTGAGGAGCCTGTGGAGAATGCAGGGGTATTGGCCTACCCCACCTCGATGGTTGCTAACATGACCACAGACATAGGGGACTGGTGGTTTGATGGGTTGAGCCCTCTACCACAGGATTTACCCTTGGGAAGACTGTTGCTGCAAAGGAGAGGCTAGGCCTCCCTATAATTGTGCCTAAGAGCCTCCTCCCGAATGCCTCTTTGTTGCTCAGATGTGGCTCTCTCTCTCTAGCTAAGCCAACTTGAAAGGTGATATCACTGCCCTCCCCTCTATGTGGGATCAGACACCCTGGGGGGTGACTCTCCCTGGCAACATGGAATATGACTCCTGGGAAGGAATGTAGACCTGGCATTGTGGTATGGAGAATATCTTCTTGACCAAAAGGGGGACGTGAAAGGCAATGAAATAAGCTTCAGTGGCAGAGAGATTCCAAATTAGCTGAGAGGTCACTCTGGTGGGCACTCTTACACACAATTTATACAACCCTTCTTAGGTTCTAAAGAATTGGGGTAGCTAGTGGCACATATCTGAAACTATCAAACTACAACCCAGAACCCATGAATCTCAAAGACAATTGTATAAAAATATAGCTTATGAGGGGTGACAATGGGATTGGGAAAGCCATAAGGACCACACTCCCCTTTGTCTAGTTTATGGATGGATGAGTAGAAAAATAAGGGAAGGAAACAAACAAACAAACAGACAGACAAAGGTACCCAGTGTTCTTTTTTACTTCAATTGCTCTTTTTCACTTTAATTATTATTGTTATTTTTGTGTGTGTGCTAATGAAGTTGTCAGGGATTGATTTAGGTGATGAATGTACCACTATGTAATGGTACTGTGAACAATTGAATGTACAATTTGTTTTGTATGACTGCATGGTATGTGAATATATCTCAATAAAACGAATATTTAAAAAAATGTTTATGTAACCAATAAAGGTGCCCCCAAATACATGAGACTATCATTGGCAAAACCAAGGGAAGCAAAAGATGTTTGCACAAAAATTGTGGGAGACTTCAATACATCTCTCACTCCTATTGAAAAGTCAACCAGCTGAGCAATAAGGAAATTGAAACCTTAAACAATCTGGTAAATGAATTTGAATTAACAGACATATATAGTATCTTAAACCCCAAATGTCCTGGATACATATTCTTCTCTAGTGCTCATGGAATGTCCTCCAGAATAGATCATTTCCTGGCCTTAAAAGAAGACTCAATAAATTTAAAAAGATTGAAATTATTAAAAGCACATTCTCTGATAACAAAAGAATACAATTAGAAGTGAATAACCATCAGAGACTAAGAAAATTCACAAGTGTCTATAGGTTAAACAACACACTCCTAAACAACCAATGTGTTAAGGAAGAAATAGTAAGAGAAATTGTTAAATATATAGAAACAAAATGGAAATGAGAACACAATATATAAAAACCAATGAGGTGCAGTGAAAGCAGTACAGAGGGGGAAATTCATAGCTCTAAATGCATACATTAAAAAGGAATAAAGAGCTAAAATTTATGAAATAATGGAGGAACTGAAGAACCTAGAAAATGAACAGCAAAGTTATCCTAAATCAACTAGAAGAGAAGAAATAACAGGATTAAAGCAGAAATAAATGGCATAGAGAAAAAATAGAGAGAGAATGAACAACACAAAAAGTTGGTTCTTTGAGAAAATCAAAAAGATTGGCCACCCCCTAGCTAGACTGACAAAATAAAAAAGAGAGATGACCCATATAAACAAAATAATGAATGAGAGAGTTGACATTATTGCAGATCCCATAGAAATTTAAAAATTTATAAGAGGATAGTATGTACAACTGTTTGCCAAAAAACTAGATAACGTAGAGGAAATGAACAATTTCCTGGAAAGAAATGAACAACCTAGACAGACCAGAGAAGAAAGAGAAGACTTCAAACAACCAATCACAAGCAAAGGGATACAATTAGTTATCAAAATCTTCCCACAAATAACTGCCCAGGGCCAGATGGCTGCACAGGGAATTCTACCAAACTTTATAAAAAGAAATGAAACCAATGTTACTTTAACTCTTTCAAAACATTGAGGAAAATGGAACATTACATAACACATTTTATGAAGCTAACATCACTCTAATACCAAAACCAGGCAAAGATGCTAAAACAGCAGAAAACTACAGGCCACTCTCACCAATGAATATAGATGTAAAAATTCTCAACAAAATACTTGCAAATTGAATCAAAAGACACATGAAAAATATCAAACCCATGACCAAGTGTGGTTCATTCCAGGCATGCAACGATGGTTCATCATAAGAAAATCAATGTATTGCAACACATTAAGAAATCAAAAAGGAAAAATCTAAAGATCATCTCAATAGTTGCTGAAAAAGCATTCAACAAAATCCAACATCCCTTCCTGATAAAAACACTTCAAAATGTAGCAATGGAAGGAAACTTCCTCAATATGATAAAGAGCACGTATGAAAAACACACAGTCAGTGTTGTACTCAATTGCAAGAGACTCAAAGCATTCCATCTAAGATCAGGAACCAAACAAAGATGCCCACTGGCACCACTGTTATTGAATACTGTGCTAGAAGTGGTAGCCATAGCAATCCAGCAAGACAAAGAAATAAAAGGCATCCAAAATGGAAAGGAAGAAGTAAAATTGTCATTATTCATGGATGTTATGATCTTGTATCTGGAAAACCCTGAGAAATCAGTGACACAGCTACTAGGGTTAATAAAAAAATTTAGCAAAGTAGTGGGATACAAGATTAATGCACTTAAGTCAGTAAAGATCCTAGACACTAGAAATGATCAAACTGAAAAGACACCCAAGAAAAAGATACCATTTTCAATAGCAACAGCAACAACAAAAAAATCAAGTACCTAGGAATAAACTTAACCAAAGATATAAAAGGCCTATACAAAGGAAAGTACATAACTCTACTAAAAGAAATAGAAAGGGACCTTAAAAGATGGAAAAACATTCCATGTTCATGGATAGGAAAGCTAAATGTCATTAAGATGTAAATTCTACCCAAACTCATCTACAGATTCAATGCAATCCCTATCAAAATGCCAACAACCTTCCTGGCAGACTTGGAAAAGCTAGTTATCAAATGTATCTGAAGGGGGAAGATGCCTCAAATTGCTAAAACATTATGAAAAAGAAAAATGAAACAGGAGGACTTATACTCCCTGACTTTGAAGTTATTCTAAAGCCACAGTTGTCAAAACAGCATGGTACTGCCACAAAGACAGATGTATTGATCAATGGAATCAAACTGAGAATTTGGAGATAAACCCCCAGATCTACAGTTGACTGATCTTTGATAAGGCCCCCAGCACCACTAAACTGGGACATAACAGTCTTTTCAACAAATGGTGTTTGGAGAGCTGGACATCCATAACTGAAAGAATGAAAAAGGATCCCTACCTCTCGCTCTATATAAAAATTAACTCAAAATGGATTAAAACCATCAACATAAGAAACAGTACCATAAAACTCCTAGAAGATAATGTATGGAAAGATCTTCAGGATCTTGTATTAGGGGGTCACTTCCTAGAACTTACACCTAAAGCACAAGCAACAAAAGAAAAAATAGATAAATGGGAACTCCTCAAACAGAAAAGATGTGGCCCTCTGTATCTAACTAAGCCACCTCTGCAAATGATCTCACTGCCCTACCCACTATGTGTGACCTAACTCCCAGAGATGTAAATCTCCCTGAAAATGCAGGCTATAACTCCATGGATGAATCTGAACCCTGCATTGTGGTTTAGAACATCTTCTTGATGAAAAGGAGGACACAAAATTAAACAAAATCAAGCTTCAGTGGCTGAGAGAATTCAAATGTAGTCAAGAGGTCACTCTGGTGGACATTCTTATGCACTATATAGATAATATATCCTAGATTTTAATGTATCAGAATAGCTAGAAGTAAACACCTGAAACTATCACACCCAAACCCAGTGGCCTTGATTCTTAATGATGATTGCATGACAATGGAGCTTACAAGAGGTGACAGTGTGATTTAGAAAATCCTGTGGATAACACTCCCTTTATCCAGTGTATGTATGGATGAGTAGAAAAATGGGAGCAAAAAAACTAAAAGAAAAGTAGTTTGGGGGGGGATGATACAGTTGTTCCTTATTATCAGTTTTTTTTAATTATTATTATATTTTCTGGTACAGGTAAAATGTTAAAATAATATATTGGAGTGATCAATGAACAACTACATGATGGTAATGTGATCAATTGATTGCATGTTTTGGAAGATTGTAAGTTCTGTGAATAAATCTTCATTAAAATGTAAAAAATATTTAAAAGAGTATATACAAACAGCTAAAAAAAGGAAGAAAGACTGAAAATCAAAGAACTAATGGAGCAACTGAAGAAGCTAGAAATTGAACAGTAAACTAATCCAAATCAAGTAGAAGAGAAGAAATAACAAGGATTAAAGCAGAAATAAATGACATAGAGAACAAAAAACAATAAAGAGAATAAATAACACCAAAATTTGTTCTTTGAGAAGGTCAACAAGATTGACCAGCCCCTAGCTAGACTGACAAATCAAAAAGACAGAAGACCCAAATAAACAAAATAATGAATGAGAGAGATGACATTACTGCAGATCCCAAAGAACTTTAAAAAATTATAAGAAGATATTATGAACAACTGTATGCCAACAAACTAGATAATGTAGAGAAAATGGATAACTTGCTGGAAACACATGAAAAACCCAGGCAGACCAGAGAAGAAATAGAACTCAACCAAACAATCACAAGCAAACAGATCCAATCAATTTTCAAAAAGCTTCCCACAAATAAATGCCCAGGGCCAGATGGCTTCACAGGGGAATTCTACAAAACTTTACAAAAACAGCTGACCCCGATCTTACTTAAACTCTTTCAAAACATTGAGGAAAATGGAACATTACGTAACACATTTATGAAGTTAATATCACTCTACTACCAATACCAGGAAAAGATGCTACAAGTAAGGAAAACTACAGGCCAACCTCCCTAATGAATACCAATGCAAAAATTCTCAAGAAAATACTTGCAAACCAAATCCAAAGACACATTTAAAAAATCATACACCATGACCAAGTTGGGTTCATTCCAGGAATGCAAGGATGGTTCAACAGAAGAAAATCAATGTATTGCAACACATTAACAAATCAAAAAGGAAAAATCCAATGATCATCTCAACAGATGCTGAAAAAGCATTAGACAAAATACAACATCCCATCTTGATAAAAACACTTCAAATGGTGGGAATTGATAATCTGGCAAAACAAAGAAATAAAAGGCATCCAAATTGGAAATGAAGAATTAAAACTGTCATTATTTGCAGGTGATATGATCTTATATCTGGACTGATCTTTGATAAGACCCCAAACCACTGAACTGGGACATAGCAGTCTATTCAACAAAATGGACTGGTAGAACTGGATATCCAAATCCAAAAAAAAAATGATAGAGGACTCCTACCTCCCACCCTACAAAAAAATTAACTCAAAGTGGATTAAAGACCTTAATATAAGAGACAGCACCTTAAAACTCCTAGAAGATATTATAGGGAAACATCTTCAAGACCTTGTATTAGGAGGTCACTTCTTAGACAAACAACCAATGCACAAGCAATGAAAGAAAAAATGATAAATGTGAACTCCTCAAAATTAAAAGCTTCTGTACCTCAAAGGAATTTGTCAAAAAGTTAAAGAGTCAGACAACTCAATGGGAAAAAGTTCTTTGGAAACCATGTATCTGACAAAAGACCGATTTCTTGCATATATAAAGAAATCCTACAACCTAACGACAATAGTACAAACAGCCCAATTATAAAATGTGCAAAAGACATGAGAAGACATTTCTCTGAAGAGGAAATACAAATGGCTAAAAAATAAATTAAAAATGTTCACTTTCACTAGATATTAGAGAGATGCAAATTAAGACCATAATGAGATATCATCTCACACCAATTAGAATGGCTGCCATTAAACATACAGGAAACTACAAATGCTGGAGAGGATGTGGAGAAATTGGAATTCTTATTCATTGTTGTTGGGACTGTAAAATGGTACAGCCACTTTGAAGACAGTCTGGCAGCTTCTTAGAATACTATATATGGAGTTACCCTTTGATCCAGAAATTTTACCTTGCAGTATTCACCCAGAGGATCTGAAAGCAGTGACACAAACAATTATTTACACACCAGTGTTAATAGCAGCATTATTCAGAATTGCCAACAAATGAAAGCAATCCAAATGTCCTTCAACAGATGAGTGGATAAGCAAAATATGATATATACACAGGGTGTAATACTACATGACAGGAGCAAGTTCATGAAACAAATGACATCATGGATGAAACTTGAAGACATAATGCTGAGTGAAACAAACCAGAAAGAAAAAGAGACATTGTATGTTATCACTAATGTGAACTCTGTGAAAAGTGGAAAATAAATATTTTATGCTGCAGAATGTAGGGGTCTAGAGAAAGACAGCAAATGGTGAAGGGTAACAATAATAAGAATAGATTAGTTATTGAGGGTAATCTCAATGTTATGGGAATGCTCAGGAAATAGTATTGTTTGTAAATTTTCTTGGGTATGGTAAGAACATGTTGGAAGCAATGTAGTTATTTTAGGCTATTTATTTTTGTTATTCCTTTGTTTTGTTATGGTTTGTTAATTTTCTTGGGCTACGGTAGGGACATGTTGGAAGCAATGCTGTTCTTCATTGTTTGTCTTTCTTATTCCTTTGTTTTGCTTGTTTCAATTGTTTTTTTTTTAATTTTTTGATAAAGTAAAAAAATGCTATTGCATTTTTAAAAATTCACTTCAATGTAGTTATTTTAGGTTATTTGTTTTTCTTATGCCTTTGATTATGGTTTGTTAATTTTCTTGGGGTATGGTAGGAACATGTTGGAAGCAATGTAGTTATTTTCATTTAATCATTTTTCTTATTCCTTTGTCTTGTTATGTTTGTTAATTTTATTGGTGTATTGTAGGAACATGTTGGAAGCAATGTAGTTATTTTAGGTTATTTGTTTTTATTTCTTTGTTTAGTTTTGTTGAAATGTTTTCAATTCTTCAATAAATAAAGTTAAAAAAAAGAAAAAAATGCATACAGCCACCTGAAGGAATCTTGAAAACATTTGTCAAGTTAAAGAAGTCAGAAATAAAACACATATTACATATCATTGCATTTTTGTACAGTTCAGTAAGCTGTTTAAGAAGGGGTAGTGACTGGAAAGTGACATGAGAGGGCTATCTGTGATCATGGTCTGTTTCTTCATCTGCATGTTGGCCACATGAGTGTATTTTGGTCATTTTTGACATGTACTTTGCTGAATGTATTTTATAATGCAAGAAAATTGAAACTAATAAGTGAAGGACTGTCCTTGGATGAAAACATTTTAAACAAATACGTTAAAACTATAAGAGACAGTTTTGTCTCAATAGAAAAAGAGAATGCATAGATCCTATATCTATGAAAAATTAGTAGAAATCTTTAAGGATATGGAAAAAGGTCATCTCCCTGGCTGTTTTTTAGCAAGTATTTACGCACTATGTGAAAGCTTGAACTCAAAGATTATTCTTTCATAACTGTAAGGTGAAAAAATACCCAATACCTTGAAGTCAAAGATTTTGGTGTCAGTAACACATAGTGAATCCATTTTTCAACTTCATTTCCTTTGTTGCAAGTGTCTCCAACTGGATCTCTTATCTTAATAATCATTTATCTACACTGCTATAACTTTATCTCCAATCCTTCTTTCTTCTTGCTCTCCTTTAGGATATGGGGATTTGGAATTTCAAATCCAGATCTGTCACTATCTAGCTAACTAACTTTAGACAAGTCACATAATCCCACTGAGTTTCAGCTTCTTCATCAGTGAAATAGGAATAGAATACTTGTCTCATCTATCTCACAGGGTCATTGGGAGAATCAAATGCAAATGTATACAATATTTTATAAATTCTAAAGCAAAAAATTTCTTAAAGCAAATTTAAGTCATTATTAACTGTAATAAATTTCCTGGCAATAATGTAGAATTGAAGCATTTCTTTAGTTTTTTAGTTAGAGAAGTAGGTTTACAGAAAAATCATGTAAAAAATACAGTGCTCCTGTATACTATTATTAACACTTTACATTACTGTGGTACCTTTGCTGCAATTGATGAAACTGCAACTATAGTCTGTAGTGTACATCAAGGTGTTTTTTCCCCATATGCCACCCTATTATTAACACCTTGCATTGGTATAGTACATTTGTTATAACTGATGAAAGAACATTTTTATAGTTGTACTATTAGCTATAGTCCATCATTTACAATAGGGTTCACTCTGTTGTACAGTCCTATGCTTTATCTTTTAATTTTTATTCTAGAAACATACATGTAACCTAAAATTTCCCCTTTTATATTTTTAATTCAGTGCCGTTAATTACACTCACAATGTTGTGCTATTACCACCATCCATTACCAAAACTTTACAATCAACCTAAATAGAAATTCTGTACAAATTAAGTAATAAGTACCTATTCCCTAACCCCATCCCTGCCTCTAATAACCTATATTAGAGATTCTAACTCAATGAGTTTTATTCTAATTATTTCATATCAGTGAGATCATACATTTGTGCCAGACTCATTTCACTCAAAATAATGTCCTCAAGGTTCATCCATGTTGTCTCATACATCAGGAATTCATTTCTTTTACAGCTGAATAATATTCCATCATTTATATAATCCACATTTTGTTTATCCATTCATCAGTTGATTGACACTGAGTTGCTTCCATCTTTGGCTAATGTGAATAATGTTGCTTTAAACATAAGTTTGCAAATATCTGGTTGCATCCCAGCTTTCAATTCTTTTGGGTATATACATGGTAGAGGGATGAAGGACACTTTTATCATTAGTTTCCTTGATTGAAGAGAAATGTATGTTTTCTGTTATAGATCATGCTTCATCTATAAAATAGGTTGGAAAATAAAATTGAACATTTTCCCTGAATTTTTAAAAATAGGCCTATTATCCTTTTGGAGATTGATTGCTTTAGCTCCTTCATGGTTCAAGAATAGTTTACCAAATCTTCCTGCCAACTCAGTTATTAGTGTGTTACTGAAAACCTGAGAATTAAAAGCTTCCAAAAATAGTCAAAAGTATCTTTGCAGTTGATAGTATAAGAGCAAAGGAATAAAAATGGACTTGTCTGAGAAAATCTCTTACAATGACTAATGTCACAATGACTTTGTGGTTACAAGGTCAAAATTCTAGGAATGCATTGGCATATAACAAACTAGAATGAAAAGAATTGGAGAAAAGTGATTCAGAAATACTTCCACTTTTCAGTGCAACTTTCCTTACTGGCACTCATTTTTCTACTTTTCAGTGACTCTGCCTGTATTCCTAGCTGGGGGGGCTAAAGGGGGGAAAGGAGCCAGGTACATATAAATAGTCTATTATTGTGGCCTTTGTCATCAATTACTACCTAGCAAAGGCTTGTCATATTTTACAACCATCCCTGTGCTCAAGATCAACTGACCTAAGATAGATAAATTCAGTGGTCTGATTCAGCAGTTCTTAAGGGAAACAACTTCTAACAGTTGAGACATTGTTTATAGGTACAAAAACACAAGACACAAGGGAATTTAAATAGGAAAAAAATACAATTGTAATATCTATATGGAACTTCAAGTATCAATAAGGATTATAGGACAAATATATACATCACTTCAGGGTAGGGAAAGATTTCTTAAGACACCAAAGCACAAAATGTCAATGATTGATAAAAATTGGCATTTAAAGAAATGCACCTCAAAAAAGACCAAAAATAAAAGGGAAGAAACAGACTGAGAAAGGATATTTCTAATACATACATCAGAAAAAACAAAAGAATAATATACAGAATAGATAAAGAGCACTTACAGGTGAATAAAAGAAAAGTCAAGAAACCAAAAGGAAAGGGGTGTAATAGTTACAGACAGGGAATTTACACAAGAGGAAAATTAAATTAAAAATAAACATGAAAAAATGTTCCGTCTCATTAGTAATCAGGGAAGTATTACATACATGGTTGATGAAAAAAGTTCATTGTAAAAGGACATGTGTATGCACTTTGTGTGTAAGTTTGCTTTATTGTTATTACTTTTTAATTGCTTGGCTTATATATTTTTGCTTATCTTTATTGTATTATTTTAATAACAGTTTTATTGAGATATATTTCAGATATAATTAAAATAACCTTTTACACTGTACAACATAGTAGTTTTTAGAAGATTCTATATTCAAAGAGTTGTGCAAGGATTACCATTGTCTAATTTCAGAATAATTTTGTCACCCCAGAAGGAAACCCCATATCCATTCACAGCCACATATTCATATCTGCTCTGCCCCTCCCCAGCACATGACAGTCATTAATTAACATTATGGCTATTTGAATTCACCTATTCTGGAAATTTCACATAAATGGAATCATGAAATACGTGACCGTCTATGTCTGACTCTTTCACATAGCATAACGTATTCAAGGTCCATCATAGAGGTAGCACCATGTATCACTATGTATCCCTTTTTATGGCAAAATAATATTCTATTGTATGTATATACCACATTTGTTTATGTGTTTATCAGTTGATGGACATATGACTAAGTTTTATGCTTGTTAATCACAATGCTGGAATAAATTAACATTCATATATAATTTTTCACATGGATAAATATTTCCATTACTGTTGGTTATATGCCTAGGGGTGGAATTTCTTGGTCAAAAGGTAACTCTATGTTGAACATTTTGAAAAACTGTAATATTGTTTTCTAATGTGACTGCATCATTTTACATTCCCACTGGCAGAGATAAGTTCCCAATTTCACCATGTGTTACAATTTGTCTTTTTTATTTTAGGCATCCAATTTGGGATTAAATGGCATCTCCTGTTTTTAATTTGCATTCCCCTAGTGACTAATTATGTTAAGCATTTTCTCATGTGCCTATTGACCATTAATATGTCTTCTTTGAAGAAATGACTAAAAAAAGTAAATACCTTTACACATGCTCTATTGGTTATTTGTATTTTAGCTGTTGAGCTGTAGAAGTTATTTATAATATTCTAGATATGAGTCACATATATATTAACAGAAATATAACTTGCAAATATTTTCTCCCATTCTGTCGGCTGTCATCTCACTTTCTTGATGGTACCGTATGAAGCAGAAAAGGTTTTAATTTTGAAAACTCCAATTGCTACATTTTTTCTTTTATTTCTCATACTTTTTGTATCATATCTAGGAAACCATAGTCTACTCCCAAGGTCATGAATATTTACTATCATGTTTTGTTCTGAGTTTTATGTTACTGGAACTTATATTTAGTTCTAAATCAATTTTGAAGTATTTTTTGTGTGTAATGTGAGATAGAAGAATAAGTTCATTCTTTTTTTGCATGCAGATATTCAGTTGTTCCAGAATCATTTGCTGAAAAGACTTCTTTCCATATTGAAGTGTCTTATCACCCTTGTTAGAAATCGAGAGTAAATATATGATTTTATTTGTGGACTCCTGATTCTAATCTATTGATTTTTATATGTCTTTGTTCCAATATCACATCATCATGATTACCATGGCTTTGTAGTAAGTTTTGAATTAGAGACGTGCAAGTCCAACAACTTTGTTATTTTTCAAGACTGTTTTAGCTATTCCAGGTCCCCTGTATTTTCACATGAGTTTTAGGGTCAATTTGTCAATTTCTGATGAAAGCCAGCTAGGATTTTGTCAGTGTTGCATTGAATCTGTAGATAATTTGGGGTAGTATTGTCAACTTAATCATGTTAAGTTTTCTAATCTGTGAAAATGAGATATTTTTTCCATTTATTTCCATCTTCAATATCATTCAATGGTATTTTTAAATTATCAGTATAAAATGTTACACTTCTTTTGATATATTACTACTATTTTATTAATTTTGATGTGGTTATAAGTGGAATTTATTCCTTAAATTCCTTTTAAGATTGCTTGTCACAAGTGCATAGAAATACAACTGATTTTTATATATTGACCATGTATCATGCATTCTTGCTGAACTCCTTTATTAGTGCTAATACTGTTTTATATGTACAGGAGTTCTTTATAATTTTTTATATATAAGATCATGTCTTCTGCAAATATAGATAGTTTAACTTCTTCCCTTCCAATCTGGATACATGTTACTTGTTATTTTGTAATTGCCCTGTCTAGAACTTCCAGTATAATGTTGAACAGAAGTGGAAAGGGTGGACATCCCTGTCCTGTTCCTGATCATAATGAGAAAGCGTTCAGTCATCCACCATTAATTATGATGTTAGCTGTGGGTTTTTCATAGATGACGTTTGTCAGGTTGAAGCTCCCTTCTCTTCCTATTTTTTAGTGCTTTTTCATGAAAGCGTGTTGAATACAAATGCATTTCCTGCATTTATTGTAAATATCACATGGCTTTGTTTTTTACTCTATTAATAATGTTCTGGTATAGATTGATTTCCATTCATTGAAGTAATCTTGCATTTCTGAGACAAATCCCATTTTGTAGCGATGTGCAATCCTGAGCATTTTGCTGGATTTGGTTTGCTAGTATTTTGATAAAGATTTTTCTGTCTATATTTATAAGAGATATGAGAATGTAGCTTGTATATGGCTTGTGATAGCTTTTTCTGATTTTGGTGTTGGGCACCACTGGCCTCAGAATGAGTTAATGATTACACCTTGTTTTAGTTTGCTAGATTACTCAAAGCAGATATCATTAAATGGGCTGGATTTTAACAATGGGAATTTATTAGCTTAGAGTTTGAGGCCATGAGAATGTCCAAATCAAGGTTTCATCAAGGTGGTGCTCTCTTCCCTAAGACTGGCTTCCCAAAGGACTGTGGGTCCTTTGCCACATGGCAAGGCACATGGTGACATCTGCTTGTCTCTCCTTTCTCTTCCAGGTTTTATTAATTTCATCTTCTTGCTTCCATGGCTTTATCTCTCTTTGTCTGAATTTCATTCTCTTACAAAGGAATCTGATAAGGGGAATAAGAACCACCATGGGCCATGCCTTTACTGAAGTAACCTCATCAAAAGGTCCTATTTACAATAGGTTTACACCTACAGGAATGGATTGGCTTTAAGAACATGATTTTCTGGGAGTCCAAGCCACCACACTCCTCTTCTATTTTCTGAAACAGTTTGTGAAAATTTGTTGTTCAGTCTTTAAACATTTGGTATAGTTCAACAGTGAAGCCATCTGCTCCTAGTCTTTTCTTTGTGGGAAGAGTTTTATTACTAAGTCAGTGTCATTCCTTGTTTTAGAGATATTCATATTTTTTATTTCTTGTTTCATTTTATTATTGATGTAAAATTCACATAATGTAATATTCACTGCTTTAATCATTTTAGGGAGTACAATTCAGTGGCTTTTAGTATATTCACCCTGTTTTTCAACTATCACCACTATGTAATTCCAGAATATTTTCACCCCAACCCCAAAGGAAACCCCATACACATGAAGCAGTCTTTACATATTTCTCTCTGCCTTTTGCCCTGGGCAACAGCTAATCTACTTTCTGTCTCTATGGATTTACATATACTGGTTATTTTTATAAATGAAACCAAACTATATGTGTTCTTTGTGCCTGGCTTCTTTCACTTAGCAAAATATTTTTAAGGTTATCCATATAGTATTATGAATCAGTATTTCATTCCTTTTTATTGCTAAATAATATTCCATTGCAAGGATGTAGCAATTTGTATTATCCACTCATCAGTTGACAGACATTTGTTTTGTTTCCATATTTTGGAAATTGTTAAAAATGATGCCATGAACATTCATATACAAGTTTTTGTTTGAACATCTAATTTAAATTCTTTTGGGGTTTATCCAGGATTGAAATTGCTGAGTAATATGGCAATTCTACATTTAATGTTCAATGTGCAGTTAAGAAAAAAGTGTTTTTGATATTTTTTGACATTTCTAAGGTCAATTGGTGTCATAGTGTTGTTCCATTCTTCTATGCCTCTAAGATCTTCTGTAAAGTCATTTTATCCGTTACTTAAATTCAGCATAAAGTATCTATTATTGCAGAATTGTCTATTTCTCCTTTCAATTCTGTCAGTTTTTGTTACATATGTTTTGGGTCTCTGTTGTTAGGTGAGTATTTGTTTTACGGTTGTTATGTTTATTTTATGTATCAGCCTTTTGTATTGTAAAGTATCCTTTATCTCTAATAACTTGTTTTAAAGTCTATTTTCTCTGACATTAGTGTAGCCATTCTAGCTCCCTTTTGATGACTGCTTGCTAAACCTTTTTCCATTTTTTTTTTTGAAACTTTTTGTGTCTTTGAACCTAAAGTTTACCTCTTAAAGACAGGATATTATTGGACCATATTTTTTTCATCCATTCTGTGAATCTCTGTATTAAATTGGCATGTTTAATCCATTTATGATTTATATTACCAATAAAAGATATATGTGTGCAATTTATATAAATGAAACCAAACCATATGTGTTCTATATGTCTGACATAGTTATTCTTCCACTGGTTTCCATTACTGCCTCCTTTGTATTAAATAGATAAGTTTTGTACAAATTTAATTATCTTCTCTTGTCTTTTACTAATTTTTTTTTATTTTTCAGACATTGCCTTCCAGATTACAATTATCAACTTAATTTAGAATCAGGTTTGTATTAATAACTTTTTTTCAGTAGTACACAAATATTTTGCTCCTATATGTCTCTATTCCCTCTTCCCCCTATTGTGCCAATATTGTTATACAAATCACATCTTTATACATTGTATGCTCATCAACACATATTTATAAATGTTGCTTTAAGAAGTCGTCTTGTAAATCAAATAAGAGATAAAAGAATTTCAAAGAAATACAAATTTATACTGCCTTATATATTTACCTATGTAGATACTTTTACTAATGATCTTTATATATTCATGTGGATCTGATTTACTGTGCAATATATTTTCTTTTAATTCTGAAGGAATCACTTTACTGTTTATTGCAGTACACATCTCCTAGCAGCAAATTCTCCAAGTTTTTCTATATTTGTGTATGTCTTAAATTCTCCTTAATTTTTGAAATATGGTTTTCTGAATATAGAAACATTGGTTTTCAGTGTTTACCTTTCAGCACTTCGCATGTCATCCCACTGCCTTCATGTCTTCATGACTTATGTAAAAACAGCTGTTCATCTTATTGAAGATCCCTTGTCCATGATGAGTTGGTCTTCTCTTGCTGCTTTTTAGAGACTGTCTTTTTATTAGGTTAATCACTTTTTATTATTCAGCAGTTTGACTGTGATGTGTCTAGTTGTAAATCTCTTTCATTTTATCCTACTTGGAGGTTTCTGGGTTCGTTTGATGGGTAGATTAACACTTTTCATTTTATTTGGGAAGTTTTTAGCTATTATTTCTTCAAATTTTCTTTCTGCCTTTCTCTCTTTTCCTTCTTTCTTGGATTCCCATAATGTGCTTGTTGTACACCTGATAGTGTTTCTTGGATCTCTGAAGTTTGCTCATTTTTCTTCCTTTTTCTTTATGTTCCTCAAACTGGATAATCTTAATTGACCTGACTTCTAGTTCACTGAATCTTTTTTATGCCCATTCAGAATTCATAAAACTTCCTTTAGTAAAATTTTCATTTCAGTTATTGTACTTTTGAGCTGCAGAAATTCTATTTGAATATATATTCTTTTTATTTATATTCTCCATTTAGTGAAACATAGATTTCATACTTTTCTTCAGTTTTTAGATCTGGTTTCCTTTATATCTTTAAGTATATTTATATACCTGATTTTAAATCTTTTCTATAATAAGCCCACCATCTGGGATTTCTCACTGAGGGTTTCTGTTGGCTTAAATTTTCCTGAATACAGGTCATTCTTTTCTGTTTCTTTTCATTTCACACTTTTTTGAAAACTGGACATTTTAAATAATAAAAATTCACACCTGTGGAAACAACCCTCAACTCAAATTTGATTTTGCTTCTTGCTGCTAATACTTGATGTTTTTTGTTTACTTATTGATTTTCTGAACTAATTTTGTAAACTCTGTATTCTTTTCTGCTTGTGGCCAAAGAAGTTCCTGCTTGGTTAGATAGTGGTCAGTTAATGACTGAACAGAGATTTCCTTAAAAATCTAGCAAAAATAAGTCTCACAATCTTTACAGAGACCTCTTTGTGTAAGCAGGCTCATGCTTCAATATTCAATGAAAATGCATACAGCCCTGCACATGCATATGGACTTCTAGGTTCCAGGAATATGTTGGAGTCTTTCAAGATCCCTAATGACATCTCATTCCCCAGTTCATCCTTTTAAGCTTTTTTGTTAGCCTGTTTTTAGCCTAAATTTTCATCCCTATCTCTGGCAGCTCCAATGTTAAACAATGCAATGATGGTTTTTCTCAAACACTCCAGGCTAAAATCTGCTATCAGAGAGTGAGCTCTAAGTCCTGTGATTGGGATTTTCCAGTGGTCTTAGGGGCAGGTCAAATAATGACAATTCTCTGATAATAGGGCCCTTGGGGTGCTCCAAATCCATGCTGTCTCTTCCAAAAGCTCTTAGGCTGGCAGTTTCACTGTGACTTGGGGCTGTTCATTTTCAAGACTACTTTGGGAATAGAGAGAATTGGCTGCAAACAGGGAAAGTTCATATGCCACAGAGCTCACTGTTCTTACCAAGATTCAGCCATTTCACGTGAATAAATACTCCCTAGACTGATGCAAGCCTTTCATTGATTTCCAGAGTTCTTTAAAAGTTGATTTTGACCATTTTTGCAAGTGTTGTTATGTCTATTTTTGAGGATGGGATATTTCAGAGGTACTTAATCTGCCACTCTAGAAGTGATCCTCCTTTACTTATTAATGTTCCAAAAATGGCACTTATTTTATATGAATAAATTAATAGGAAATAAAATCATAAAATATCTCTGAAACTAATAAAAACCAAATTAAGATTAGTGGCTTGTGATGTTTAGGTTCATGTGTCGACTTGGCCAGATGATGGTGTCCAGGTATCTGGTCAAGCAAGCACTGACCTAACCATTACTGCAAGGAAGTTTGTGCCTGCTTAATAAACCAGAAGGCTGGATTGTTAAATCAT
This sequence comes from Choloepus didactylus, assembly GCF_015220235.1. Lineage (NCBI taxonomy): Eukaryota > Metazoa > Chordata > Mammalia > Pilosa > Megalonychidae > Choloepus > Choloepus didactylus. Next base: position 43,543,890 of record NC_051335.1, on the reverse strand, counting down.
CAGTCAATTGGCTGCAGCTGTGACTGATGACATCAATGAACGGTATGACTTCCACAGTGAGAGAATGCAGTCAGCTGGATTTAATCCAATCACTTGAAGACTTTTACGTGAGACAGATGGAGGACCTTCACTTTTTCTGCTGAACAGCAAAGCGTTTCCTCAGGAGTTGATCAAAGATGCCAGCTCATTTCCTGAGAAGTTCAACACATTCATAGAAATTGCTAGTTCACTGCGTGAGGAGTTCATCAAAATCTTCATTGGAGTTGCCAGTTTGCCACCTACCCTATGGAATTTGGACTAATGCATACCCACAGATGTATGAGACACTTTTATAAATCTTATATATATGGATATCTCTCATAGATTCTGTCTCCCTAGAGAATCCTAACTAATACAACTTGGTACCGGGAGTGGTTCTTGAGAAACAGAATCTTAAAGTGGGCTTTTACAATTTGTTTTGTGCTCTGGTTAGATTCAAAGGCACTAATGACTCCATTTCCAATAATCAAGAAGGCACTTACAGTCCATGGCATGAGTTGGGAATGGAGATATGCAAAATAGAACCATTTGATTCTCTTAATCATACTCTTGTATGAAGCAAGGCTCTGGGTTACAGTGCTTTCAACACCTTCACAAAGTTTTGCAGAATTAAGAGGTTTAATGATATTGGCTGGCTGCTGTAGATATGTTGGAAAAAGTTATAAAGAAAGGGATGAGTGAAAAGCTTCAAATTTGAAACTTAAGTGCCATATGACAGATGTAAAAGTTTCTATGTGTGCCCTGAAAGAAAATCTTATTTCCTGTGGCTGTAGACTTAAGATTTCTAAAAACCAAATGCAAAGTCTCATTGTATGAGTAGCAGATTTACAACATAAACTAAAATCTCAACCTCACAGGGTGTCTGCTGTTAAAGTAAAGGCATTGATGGGAAAGGAATGGGATCCTGAAACTTGTGATGGGGATATATGAATTGATAATAATGGCAGTGAGGATATTGGAACCTAGGATTCTGCTGAGTCATTGTTAGACTTACCTGTAGTGGGCTGTCCTGAGGAAACAGTTTCCCTACTCCAGTCTGCCCCAAGGAGCCTGCCATCAAATCTCCCCCTAAAGAGATTAACCCTTCAGTGCCTACTAAACCTGTAATCACATGCCCTGAGGAAGCAGCCCTCACTCCTCTGTCAGGAGAGATTAATTCTGTTTTTCAAGAGGAAGCTGCAACAGAATGTCCTGAGGTAAATATCTTCAAGGATACTTCCAATTGTTTTCATGACCTACCCCCACCACCATTCTTTGCTTCAGGACCTATAACTAAAGTCCCAATAGGCCCCAAAGGGTGAGTTGCACAGTGTGACCCATAAGTAAGTATGCTATTTGACGAAAGAACTGAACTTATACAGACAGAAACCAGGAGAATATGTACAGGAATGGATATTAAGGGTGTGGGATAATGGTGGAAGGAATATAAAGTTGGACCAGGCTGAATTTACTGATATGGGCCCACTAAGCAGAGATTCTGCATTTAATGTTGTGGCTCAATGAGTTAGAAAGGGCATTAACAGTATATTTGGTTGGTTGGCTGAAACATAGATGAAAGGTGGCTGACACACCGGAGGTTCAAATGCCAGAACTGCCCTGGTATTATGTAGAGGAGGGAATTCAAAGGCTTGGATAGATTGGAATATTAGAATTGATTCATCATGAAAGATCTGCTGACACACCCCTGGAAACTCCAGAGGACACACCTTTTACCAGGACTATGAGGAATAAATTTGTGAAACTAGCTCCCTCATCCCTGAAAAGCTGTGTAGTCACCCTTCTCTGTAGGTCAGATATTAGTGTAGGAACTGCAGTCACTGAGCTGGAATCCTTAAACACAATGGGGATAATCAGATCCTGACTCAGTGGAAGCCATGTTGCAACAGTTAATAGCCAAAGACAAGATGGGCATGGCTACCATAATGGAAAACAGGCTCAAAGCATCAGTCAAAATAATCTGACTTGCAGAGACTTATGGTGCTGGCTAGTAGATCATGGAGTACCTAGTGGTAAAATAGATGGGTAATCAACTGAATTCTTCTTTGAACTATATAAGCAGAGGAATTCTAGGTCAAGTGAACAAAAGTCTACATTAAATTACAAAAGCAGAGAGTCACTGCCCCTTAATCAATTCCCAGACTTGAGACAGTTTACAGATTCAGAACTCCTTAAATGAGGGGAAGGCTGGGTAACCTTGGGGAAGAACACTGCTACATCACCAAAAATTTAGTTAATCTTCTTCCCAGCCTTCCCCAGGGGGGACCTACAGCCTTTTACCAGGGTAACTGTGCATTGGGGAAAAGGAAATGATCAGATATTTCATGGATTATTAGACACTGGTTGAGTTTTAACATTAATTCCAAACATCACTCTGGCCCACCAGAGTTGGGGCTTATGGAGGTCAGGTGATTGATGGAGTTTCAGCTCAGATCTGTCTCAAAGTGGGTTCAGTGGGCCCCAGGCCCATTCTGTGTTATTTCCCCAGTTCTAGAATGCATAATTGGAATAGACATACTCAGCAACTGGGAGAATCCTCACATTGGAGTGAGTGAGGGCTATTATGGTGGGAAAGGCCAAGTATAAGCCAATAGAACTGCCCCTGCCTAGGAAAATAGTAAACTGGAAACAACATTGTATTCCTGGAGGGATTGCAGAGATTAATGCCACTCTTAAGGACTTGAAGGATGCAGGGGTGGTGATTCCCACCACATCCCCTTTCAACTGTCCAATTTGGCCTGTGCAGAAAACAGATGGGTCTTGGAGGATGACAGTGGATTATTGTAAATCAGGTTTTGACTCTAATTGCAGCTGCTGTTCCACATGTGGTATTATTGCTTGAGCAAATCAACACATCCCCTGGTACATGGTGTGCAGCTTTTGATCTGACAAATCCTTTTCTCTCAATAGCTGTTAGTAAGGACCACCAAAAACAATTTGTATTCAGCTGGCAGGGCCAGCAGTTTACATTCACTGTGTTACCTCAGGGTTATATCAACTCTCCAGCCCTATGTCATAATATTGTCCACAGGGATCTTCATCGTATCTCCCTTCCACAAGACATCACACTGTTTTGTTATATTGATGATATCATGCTGATTGCACCTTGTGAGCAAGAAGTAGCAACTACTTTAGATTTATTGGTAAGGCATTTGTGTGGCAGAGGATGGGAGATAAATCCAACAGAAATACAGGGACCTTCCACCTCAGTAAAATTTCTACATGTCCAGTGGTGTGGGGCATGTCAAGATATCCCTTCTATGGTGAAGAATAAGCTGTTGCATCTGGACCCCCTACAACCAAAAGAGAGGCACAAGGCTTAGTTGGCCTCTCTTGGATTTTGGAGACAACATATTCCTTATTTGGGTGTGCTACTCTGGCCCATTTACCAAAGACCAGAAAAGCTTCTAGTTTTGAGTGGGGGTCCAAGAAAGATGAAGCTTTCTGATAGGTCCAGGCTGCTGTGCAAAATGCCCTGCCACTTAGACCATATGATCCAGCTGATCCAATGGTGCTGGAAGTATCAGTGGCAAACAGAGATGCTGTTTGGAGCCTTTGGCAGGCTCCTATAGGAGAATCACAATGCAGACCCTTAGGATTTGGGAGTAAAGCTTTACCATCCTCTGCGGACAACTACTCTCCATTTCAGAAACAGCTGTTGGCCTGCTACAAGGCCTTAGTAGAGACAGAATGCCTAACCATGGGCCACCAAGTTGCCATGAGACCTGAGTTACCTATCATAAGCTGGGTATTATCTGACCCACCAAGTCATAAAGTTGGGATTGCAAAGCAGCACTCCATCATAAAATGGAAATGGTATATATGAGATAGAGCTTGAGTGGGTCCTAAAAGGACAAGTAAGTTAAAAGGGGAAGCAGCCCAAATGCCCATGCCCCCCATTCCTCCCACCTTACCTTTTCTTTCCCAGACCACAGCTATGGCATCTTGGGGAGTTCCTTACATTCAGTTGAATGAGGAAGAGAAAACTCAGGCCTGGCTTACAGATGGTTCTGCATGATATATAGGCACCACCCAAAAGTGGACAGCTGCAGCTCTGCAGCCCCTTTCTGGGATGTCCCTGAAGGACAGTGGTGAGGGGAAATCCTCCCAGTGGGCAGAACTTTGAGCAGTACCCATGGTTGGTCACTTTGCTTGGAAGGAGAACTGGCCAGAGGTGCATTTATATACTGATTCATGGGCTGTTGCTGTGGTTTGGCTGGATGGTCAGGGACTTGGATGGAACATGATTGGAAAATTGGTGACAAAGAAGTCTGGGGAAGAGATATGTGGAGAGATCTTTCTGAGTGGTCAAAAAACATGAATGTATTTGTGTCCATGTGGATGCTTCAGCAGAAGAAGACTTTAATAACCAAGTGGATAAATGACCCACTGGTGGATACCAATCAGCGTCTTTCCCTAGCCACTCTTGTCATGGCCCAATGGGCTTATGAACCAAGTGGTCATGTTGGTAGAGATGGAGGTTATGCATGGGCTCAGCAACATGGACTTCCACTCACCAAGGCTGACCTGGCCACAGCCACTGCTGAATGCCCAACCTACCAGCAGCAAAGACCCACACCGAGTCCCTGATATGGCACCATTCCCCAAGGTGATCACCCTGCTCGCTGGTGGCAGGTTGATTACATTAGACCACTTCCATCATGGAAGGGACAGTGATTTGTTCTTACTGGAACAGACACATACTCCAGATATGGGATTGCCTTCCTTGCATGAAATGCTCTTGCCAAAAACTACCATCCATGGACTTACAGAGTGCCTTATCCATCATGGTATTCCACATAGCATTGCTTCTGTCCAAGAAAACCACTTCACAGCAAATGAAGTGAGGGAATTAGCACATGCTCATGGAATTCTCTGGTCTTACCATGTTCTGCATCATCCAGAGGCAGCTGGGTTGATCAGAATGGTGGAATGGTCTATCGAAGGCCCAATTATTGTGCCAACTAGGTGGCAATACCTTGTAGGGCTGGGGCAGTGTTCTCCAGGAGGCTTGTATATGCTCTGAATCAGCATCCACTCTACGGTGCTGTTTCTCCCATAGCCAGGATTCCTGGTACAGGAATCAATGGGTGGAAATAGGAGAGGCACCACTCACTATAACTCCTGGTGATCCACTAGGAAAATTTTTGCTTCCTGTCCCTGCAAGCTTAAGCTCTGCTGGTCTACAAGTCTTTGTTACAAAATGTGGAGTGCTTCCACCTGGAAACACAATAATCCCATTGAACTGGAAGTTAAGACAGCTACCTGGCCTCTTTGGGCTTCTTATGCCTCTGAAACAACAGGCAAGGAAGGGGATTACTGTACTGGCTGGGCTGATTGATCCTGATTATCAAGGGGAAATAGCACTGCAAGGACACAATGAAGGTAAGAAGAATTTTCCTGGAAAAGGGGTGATCCTGTAGGGCGTTTCTTAGTACTACCATGCCCTGTGATTAATGTCAATGGAAAACTGCAAGAACCCAATTCAGGAAGTACTACCAATGGCCAAGAAACTTCAGGAATAAAGGTTTGGATCACCACACAAGGCAAAGAACCATGGCTAGCTGAAGTGCTTGCTGAGGGTAAAGGGAACATGGAATGGGTAGTGGAAGAAGGTACTGATGAATATGAACTATGGCCATGTGACCAGTTACAGAAATGAGGACTATGGTGGCATGAATATTTCCTCCTTGTTTTGTTATGTGTATGTTTGTATTTGTCTTTAAAGCAAATATCTTTGCTTTCTTCTCTGTCTTATCCCCTTGTCATATGATGTAAGCTGTGTTGTTTATTTTGCAGTATTTAAGTTAAAGAAAATCAATTTTAAGAGTTAGGGTCAACCAAGGACTTGAACTCTATTCTGGAGAGATTTAGTGCATATCTGGTTGTACACTGGACAGTGGAGTATAGTTATGCAAAACATATGTCTGTTATTGTTCCCTACCTAGAGATAAAGTATGGTTTAGGTGATGGATAAATGCCAAGTTGACAAGTGGGGGAGGACTGTGATCATTAGGTTCATGTGTCAACTTGGCCAGGTGATGGCACCCAGGTATCTGGTCAAGCAAGCACTGGCCTAATCATTCCTGCAAGGATGTTTGTGGCTGCTTAATAAACCAGAAGGCTGGTTTGTTAAATCATTAGCCATTTGGCTGCAGCTGTGATTGATGACATCAATGAAAGCCATGTCTTCCACAATAAGTGAATGCAGTCAGCTGGATTTAATCCAATCAGTTGAAGACTTTTAAGTGAGAGAGACAGAGCACTTTCACTTCTTCAGCTGACCAGCAAAGCATTTCCTGAGGAGTTCATCGAAGTTGCCAGTTCGTTTCCTGAGGATTTCATCAACAAGTTCATCGAAGTTGCTAGTTCACTGCCTGGGGAATTCATCAAGCATCTTCACTGGAGTTGCCAGTTTGCTGTCTGCCATATGGAATTTGGACTCTTATACATCCACAGTTGTGGGAGACACTTTTATAAATCTTATATGTATAGATATCTCTTGTTGAATCTGTTTCCCTAGAGAATCCTAACTAATACAGTGGTTCCTTCTGGATTGGATGGAAGTGGGCCTTTAACTTCATCTGTACTCCTTTATTTATCTAAAAGAGAGTGGATAATAAAGAAATAGAGAAAGAAACACACAGAAATCTGAAGCAATAGTGGCAAATGTGTTAGTATCTATATTTAATAAATCTGAATTGTAGGTACACTGAAGTCTGTTACATTATTTTCTATTTTCTATAAGCTTGATATATTTTATAACTAAATAAAATTTTAGAAGTTTTCATAAATGCAGATATAATGATGTACTGACATTCAAAAAAACTTTTAAATTTTTCCTTTTCCATATGTACATTTGCTAGTCACAGTGTTGTCTGTAAGCCAGCATCGTCAGCATCACCTAGTATTTTGTTAAAAACACAGAATCTCAGGTCCCATCTTAGATCCTCTGAATTAAAATCTTAATTTTAACAAAATCATTGGGAGATTTGAAGGCTAGTTGTTATTTGGGAGGCATTGTCATATGTCAGTGGGTCATTTCTTTAAATAGCGATATGGCTTTAAATCTGATAATAAATATAAAAATAGTCTGTGCATTATTATAAAGTCCTGTGTAAATGTAAAGCAATATAGTCTGGTGATAAATATTAAAATTTATGTCCTAAAAGACAAATTCAAATCCAATTTTGCTATTTGCTAATTGGTTGTTTGGGGCAAATTACCTGACTTAACTGTACCTCTTTCCTTAGCTGTAGCATGAGGTTAATATTCATACCTACCTTTCAGAATTTTTGCCAAAATTCAAGGAGATAATGCATGCCAGGCACTTAGCACAGTGCTTCCTTCCTAGTAAGGGCTTAATAAATGGTATTTATTATAATTAATATTGGTAATTTCCAGACCTCTGAGAACTTAGAACATTTATCTTAGATAAATGTTTCTATTTTAAAACTTTCTGACTTACTGAGAATTCAGAAATGAGAAGAAACTACCAATTATTCTAATGCTGGCTGTACATTTAAATTGCAGGTTTCTGTTTACACTGCTGTAATGCTCTATTATAACTGCTCCTTATTAATTTATCTTCCTCCATTCACCTCATGGGTGTTTACCAAGACTTTGTCCCCTTTCCTGTATTTTGTGTCTATATTCACTTATTTGTTGAGCTCCCTTCCTCCCATGACTTTATCTACCAATATTGTGCTGATGAGGATCTACATTTCTAGGGTAGCCCTATTCCACTGTAGTTTATATTTCCAAGTTCCTGAATGACATCTCCACTTAGATATTCTCCCATCCCCTCAAACTTGCAGGGTGCAAATAGCAAACTAAACTCTACCCAAATATGCCTGTTCTATGAAAGAAAAATAAAATAATTTAAAACTCATCAATTTATTTAAAAGATTTTGTTATTACATATGACAAGTCTTAACAAATATTCATATAGTTTGAGTAATTGCACTTTAGGTAATTTATCCTAATTAAATATTCATAAATACAAATAAATATTTATATAAATGTATGTTCTTCATGAAATTATTTATGATAAAGAAATCAAAAACAGTCTAATTCTCCAATAACAAAGAAATTGTTAGTAATATATCCATAGGAAAAAAAATAATTTCTAGTCAGAATGTTTAATACCATGAAACAATACAATTGTTAATATAATATAACAGAATATACAATGGGAAAAAAATTGCAGTCATGCATTCAATATGATTAGGGCTGCCAGATCAACAACTAAAAAAACAGGACAGTCAGACAAATTTCAATTTTAGATAAGCAACAAACATGATTTTAGTATAAGTATGGCCCTGCCTTCAAGGCAAAATAGGAGATGGACAAGTAGTTTGACAAGTGATAATATGGAAGACAACATAGAATTCTTTGAGAACACATAAAGAATTCAGAAGACTCAATTTTGGCATGTTTTGGGGGAAGAGTTGACATCTTTTCCAATCTTCAGGCATGAAGCATGAACCATGAAGTGTCTGTTCAGGTAAAGAGGTAGGTAGGGGAATGAGAGTGAGATAAAATAAATATAGCCCCTTTAAAAAGCTATAAACAGTGTGTGTGATTGGTTTTTTATGCAATTTTATTGAGTTCTGTTAGCAAACCACACAATCATCCAAAGTGTACAATCAATGTTCATAGTATCATAAAGTTGTGCATTCATCACAATGAAGTTTTGAACATTTTCATTACACAAAAAATAAAAAAGAATAAAAATAAAAGAAAAAATGAGCACACAAACATCCCAATCCCCTCTTACCCCCTATTATTTTTACTTTTTGTCACCATTTTTCCACTCATAAGTCTGTACTCTGTATAAAGGGAGTGTGAGCCACCAGGTTTTCAAAATCATATGGTCACACCATTTAAGCTATACAGTTTTACTAGCATCTTCAAGAATCGAGGCTGTTGGGTTGCAGTTCATCAGTTTCAGGTATTTTATTCTATCTATTCCAACACACCAAGAACTAAAATTGGATATTTATATAATGCATAAGAATAACCTCCAGAATGACCTCTCAACTCAATTTGAAATCTCTGAGCAACTGAAAATTAATTTTGTTTCATTTCTCTTCCTACTTTTGGTCAAGAAGTCTTTCAAAAACTCATGATGCTGGGTCCAAGCTCATCCCTGAAAGTCACATCTCACATTGCCAGGGAGATTTACACCACTGCAGGCCATTTCCCATGAAGAGGGGAGGGCAGTGTGTTTACCAGTTGAGTGGTCTTAGAGAGAGGCCACATCTGAACAACGAAAGAGTTATCTGGGGGTGACTTTTAAGCAAATCTATAAGTAAGCTTAGCCTCTCCTTTTCAATAACAAGCTTCATAAGGGCAAACCCCAAGATTGAGGGTCCACCATATGAAATTTGTAGTCCCCAATGCTTACAAGAATGTCAGAAATTCTCCAGATGGGGAAGTTTAGTATTTAATATTTCCACATTTTTCCCCATTCCCTCAAGGAGGCTTTGAAAATACTTTTTATTTCTGTGCTCACATTACTCTGGGATGTACCAGGTCTTCAAACTAACCTGTACGAACCAACCAGATCTCACTCCCTATTCAAGTTTCCATGTACTTACAGTGTTTGAAAAAATTGACCATGCAAGTTAAATTACATAGTGTGCTACAGAAAATACAGATTGGGCAGTAGAGAAACATCTCTTCCTATGGTCTCACAGAGAAGTTGAAGTTTTAAAACACAGTCAATAACATCCTTTACCCTTTCTTTGATTTACTTTAGTCCTAATAAAGTCCATTTCATTCATGTTTGAATTGAAGACTGATCTCTTTTTCAGCTTTTTTAGCAGTTGCTGTATGGGCAAAGACTGACATTCATAGATGCCAAAATCTGGCTCTCGGTCTCCAGTGTCACATGGATACACAAAGTTCAAGGGACTGACTAGGTTATACACAAAGAGCTCAGCATCTCAGAATTTAGAAATAAGCATTAGAATTCAGAAATAGATGTGACTGCTATAAGAGCTTACCATAAGCCTTCACCTGATAATCTGTGCTCTCAGATTCAATTTTCAGTTTGCAGATTATACTTAGTCATTATCAATGAGACATTATAAAGTTTGTCTTTTCTTTTCTAGCTTATTTCACTCAACATACTGTCCTTAAGGTCCATTCACTTCTTTTTAAATTCAGTTTTACTGAGATATATTCACATACCATACAATCATCCATGTGGACAATCAACTGTTTACAGTACCATCTTCCAGTTGTGCATTCATCACCCCAATCTATTTTTGAACATTTTCCTTACATCAGAAAAATCAGAATCAGAATAAAAAATAAAAATAAAAAAACCTCACCCAGATCACCCTTCCATCCCACATTAATTTTCATTTAAGTTTTGTCCCCATTTTTCTACTCATCCATCCATACACTGGATAAAGGGAGTGCAATCCACAGGGTTTCCACAATCACGCTTACTGTCACCCATTGTACACTACATAGTTATACAATCATCTTCAAGTGTCAAGGCTAGTGGGTTGGAGTTTGGTAGTTTCAGGTATTTACTTCTAGCTATTCCAATATATTAAAACATAAAAAGTGTTATCTATATAGTGTGTAAGAATGTCCAACAGAGTGAACTCTAGACTCCATTTAAAATCTCTCAGCCACTGAAACTTTATTTCATTTCATTTCATTTCATTTCATATCCCCTTTTGGCCAAGAAGATGTTCTCAAACCCATGATGACAGGTCCAAATTCATCCCCAGGAGTCATATCCTGTGTTGCCAGGGAGATTAACACCCATGGGAGTCAGGTCCCATGTAGGGGGGAGGGCAGCAAGGTCACCCACCAAGATGGCTTAGTTAGAGGGGGCCACATCTGAGCAACAGGGAGGCATTCAGGGGGACACTCTTATGCACAATTATAAGCAGGTTTAGCCTCTCCTTGCAACAACAAGCTTCACAGGTGCCAGCCCCAAGACACAGGGCCTAGCACATCAAGCTGTCAGTCACCAATGTTTGTGAGAACACCAGCAACAATCCAGGTGAGGAAGTCCAACACCTCTGCATCCACCCCCAGTTCCTCAGGGGGGACCAAAATACATGTTTTTATTCTCTACCCAAATCACTTTAGGAAGTGTTGCTATTTCATTCTAATCTATACAGACCTACCATAGCTCACTTCCTATTCAAAGTTCCATGTAATTGTAGTGTTTGAACAAACTGACTGTAGAAGTTATATTGTTTAGAAAATATCAATCCTACACCAAATAAACATCTCTTCCCTTGGTCTCACATGGAAGTTGAAGTTTGCACACAGTCAGTTTCAACTTTTACCCTTTGGCCCGATTTGCTCTAGTCTTAACCAGATCTGCATTATTCATATCTCTAACTGAAGTCTGGGCTCTGTTTCAGGATTTTCTTTTAACAGTTGCTGTATGCATAAATACTGATATTCATATCTGCTGAGCTCTAGCTCTGAGTTTCAGGTGTAACACAGATACCCAATTTTATAGAGACCAATCAGGTTATACATTAAGGGATCAACATCTCAGAGTTTGGAAATAGCCATTTCAATTCAGGAATAGATTTGACTGCTGTAAGAGCTTACGATCTAGGGACCAATAATCATTTCCCTGTTAGGCCATGCTCTAAGATTCAATTCTGAGTTTACACATTGTAGGCAGTCCATATTGGTGAGGCATTATAGTGTTTGCCATGGTTTCTGGCGTACTTCACTCAACATGCTGTCTACAGGATACATTCACTTCATCGTGTGTCTCACAGCTTCACTCCTTCTTGTAGTTGCTCAATATTCCACTGTGTGCATACACCACAGTTGATCTTTCTGTTCCCAAGTCAGTGTACCCTTAGGCCACCTTGTCCCATTGCAAATCATGATCACTTCCTCCACAAACACCACTGTGCAAATGTCCACCCATGTCTCTGCTCCCAGATCCTCCAAATACACCCCACAATGTGGTTGCAGGACCCCATGGCCCCACATACTCAGCTTCATGTGGAGCCACCACCGTGACCTCCAGAAAGGCTACACCATTCTGCCTCCTCATCGACAGTAAATAGGTACATCCCTTTCTCCAAGTTTTCTCCAGCACTTTTACCTCTATTTATATTTTTTCCTACAATCTTATAGAGAAATACTCACATAACATACAACCATCCACAGTGAACAATCAGCTGTTCATGGCATCATCACATAGTGGTACATTTATCACCACAGTCAGAACTTGCACATATTGATTATTATGAAAAAGTGTTAGGTTTTCTTGGTGAATAATAAAAAAGATAATAAAAAAATGTTATAAAATACAATATAATAGGACAGAAAAAACAATACCACTACCAAGAATCCCATATCCCTCACTTATATCCCCCTCTCATAAATATTTAACTTTGGTATATTGCCTTTGTTACATTTAATGGAAGCATATTGGACTGTTACTGTTGACCATAGAATCCAGTTTGCATTGATTATGTTTTTTTCCAGAATATCATCCATTTTATTCAACACTCTGGATGGTTCACATTCATTTGTTCTCCCACATGTGAGAACATGTTTATATTTGTACATTATCAACAGTCATTGGCAACTCCAGTTTGTGCCAGGTTATACACTCCCAGTCTTCATCTATCTTTACTTCTGGTGTCATACATTCCCCTATCCCACCTCTTTCAGCTTTACTCACAGACATCTTTGTTCAGTGTACTTACAATACCGTGCTACCATCACACAGTATTATGCTATCTATTTCTGGATCTATGCAATCAGTCCTAAACATTCTGTAGTCCTTCAGCATCAAATGGCTGATCTCTGCCCTCTTTCAATCACCTGGTAGCCTATGTTATCAGCTTTTAACTCTCAAAGTTCCCTTATTAGTGTTATTTCATTTTAGTGAGACCATACAGTATTTGTCCTTTTGTTTCTGGCTAACTTCACTCAAGTTAATGTCCTCAGGGTTCATCCATGTTATTATATGTTCCATGTCTTTGTTCTGTCTTACAGCTGCATAATATTCCATTGTGTGTATATACCACAGATGGTTTATCCAGTTGTTTGTTGATGGACATTTAGGCTGATTCTATCTCTTGGCAATTGTGACTAATGCCACAATAAAAATTGGTTTACAAATGTCTGTTTGTGTCTTAACTTTCAGTTCCTCTGAGTATATACCCAGCAATGGAATAGCTGGGTCATATGGCAAATCTACATTTAGCTTCCTGAAGAACCTCCACACTGTCTTCCAGAGTGGTTGCACCATTCTACATTCCCACCAACAATGAATAAGTGTGTCTCTTTCTCCACATCCTCTCCAGCACTTGTCATTTTATGTTTTTTGGATAATGGCCATTCTGGTAGGTGTGAGATGATATCTCATTGTGGTTTTGATTTGCATTTCCTTAATAGCCAGTGAAGTTGAGCATTTTTTCATACGTTTTTGAGCCATTTGTATTTCCTCTTTGAAAAAGTGTCTCTCCATGTCTTTTGCCCATTTTTTAAATTGGGTTGCTTGTCTTTCTGTTATTGAGTTGTAGGATTGCTTTATATATTCAGGATATTAAACCCTTATCTGCTATGTGGTTTCCAAATATTGTGTCCCATTGTATAGGCTGCCTTTTCACTTTTCTAACAAAGCCTGTTGATGTGCAGAAGTGTTTGATTTTGAGGAGATCCCATTTGTCTATTCATTCTTTGGTTGCTTGCACTTTGGGTGTAAGTTGTAGGAAACCACCTCCTATAACAAGATCTTTAAGATCCTGCCCTACATTTTCTTCTAAGAGTCTTATGAACTTAGAGCTTATGTTTAGGTCTTTGATCCAATTAGAGTTAATTTTTGTATAGGATGTGAGGTAGGAGTCCTCTTTCATTCTTTTCAAAATGGATGTCCAGTTCTGCAAACACCACTTGTTGAAGAGGCTGCTCTGTCCCAGTTGATTTGGCTTGACTGCCTTATCAAAGATTAATTGTCTGTAGATGTGAGAGTCTATTTCTGAACACTCAATTTGATTCCATTTGTCAGTATCTCTATCATTATGCCAGTACCATGCTGTTTTGGGCACTGTAGCTTTGTAATATGCTTTAAGGTCAGGTAGTTTGAGACCTCCCACTTCATTCCTCTTTCTCAAGATATTTTTGGCTATTCAGGGGAACTTCCCCTTCCAAATAAATTTGGTTATTGGTTTTTCTTTTTCTGCAAAGTTGTTGGGATTTTAATTGGTATTGCATTGAATCTATAAATCAGTTTAGGTAGACTTGACATCTTAATTATATTTAGTCTTCCAATTCATTGGCATGGTATGTTCTTCAATTTTTTTAGGTACTGTTCAATTTCTTTTTAGCAGTTTCTTGTAATTTTTCTTTGAATAGGTCTTTTTTGGCCTTCATTAAGTTTATTCCTAAATACTTGATTATTTTGGTTGCTACTGTAAATGGAAATATTTTTCAATTTCCTCCTGTTTTTGCACATTACTTGTGTATAGGAACACTACAGATTTTTGCATGTTGATCTCGTAACCTGCCACTTTACTGTGTTCATTGACTAGATTCTTCTGGATTTTCTACATATAGAATAATGTCATCTGCAGACAGTGAATGTTTTACTTCCTCCTCTCCAATTTGGATGCCTTTTATTTTTTTTTCTTGTCTGATTGCCCTAGTTAGAACGTCCAGCACAATGTTGAATAACAATGGTGGCAGTGGGCAACCCTGTCTTGTTCCAGATATTAGAGGGAAAGCTTTCAGTCTCTCCCCATTGAGTATGATGATAGCTGTGGGTTTTTCATATACTGCCTTTATAATATTGAGAAAATTTCCTTCTATTCCTATCCTTTAAAGTGTTTTCATCAAGAAAGGATGTTGAATTCTGTCAAATGCCTTTTCTGCATTTGGGCAGTATTGGTATTAGTTCTTTCTTGAATGCTTGGTAGAATTCACATGTGAAACCATCTGGTCCTGGGCTTTTCTTTTTTGGGAGCTTTTTGATGACTGACTCAATCTCTTTACTTCTGATTGGTTTGTTGAGGTCCTCTGTTTCCTCTTGGGTCAATGTTGGTTGTTTATACTTTTCTAGGAAGTTGTCCATTTCATGTAACTTGTCCAGTTTATTAGCATATAGTTGCTCATAGTGTTAGTATCTCCTTTATTTCTGCAGGGTCAGTAGTTATGTTTTCTTTCCCATTTCTGACTGCATTTATTTGCATCTGCTCTCTCTCTCTCTCTCTCTCTCTCTCTGTCTCTCTCTCTCTCTCTCTCTTTTTTTTTTTTTTTTGGCTAGCCTAGCTAGGGGTCCTTCAATTTTGTTGATTTTCTCAAAGAACCAGCTTCTGGTTTACTTGAGTCTCTATACTGTTTTCCTGTTCTCAGTTTCATTTATTTCTGCTCTGATCTTTGCTTGTTTTTTCCTTCTGTTTGCTTTGGGGTTTATTTGCTGTTCTTTCTCTAGTTCTTCCAGGTGGACACTTAATTTTGCTCTCTCTTCTCTATTAATACAGGCATTTAAGGAAATAAATTTCCCTCTCAGCACTGCCTTTGCTGCATCCCATAAGTTTTGATATGTTGTGTATTCATTGTCATTTGCCTCAAGGTATTTCTTAATTTCTTCTGTAATTTCTTCCTTTACCCATTGGTTTTCTAAGAGTGTGTTATTTAGTCTCTGTATATTTGTGAATTTTTCACTCTTCTGCCTCTTATTTTTTTCCAACTTCATTCTGTTATGATCTGAGCTAGTGTTTCTTTATACTATCTATATTCTTAAATTTGTTGAGGCTTGCTTTGTGACCCAGCTTGTGGTCTATCCTAGAAAATGTTCCATGAGCATTCAAGAAGAAAGTGTATTCTGCTGTTGTGGGGTATAGTGTTCTATAAATGTCTGTCAAGTCTAGTTCATATATTATATAATTCACCACCTCCATTTCCTTGTTGGTCCTCTGTCTAGATGTTCTATCCATTGATGAGAATGGTGTATTGAAGTCTCCAACTATTATTTTAGAGGTGTCTACTTCTCCTTTCAGTGATCTCAATGTTTGCCTCATGAATTTTAGGGCACTCTGGCTAGGTGCATAAATGTTTATGATTGTTACATTTTCTTGATGAATTGACCCTTTTATTAGTACATAGTGTCCTTCTTTGTCTCTTTTAGTTGTTTTACTTTTGAAGTCTACTTTGCCTGATATTAATATAGCTACTCCTGCTTTTTTCTAGTTGCTGTTTGCATGAAATATCTTTTTCCAACCTTTCACTTTCAGCCTGTTTTCATCCTTGTATCTAAGGTGAGTTTCTTGTAGACAACATATAGATGGGCCCTGTAATTTAATCCATTCTGCCACTCTGTGTCTTTTTATTGGGGATTTTAATCCATTAACATTTAGTGTTATTACTGTAAGAGCAGCACTTGCTTCTATCATTTTGTCTTTTGGATTTTATCTGTCATGTCTTATTTTTTCCTCTCTCTCTTTTTACCTTTCCTGATAATCTTCATTTCTACACTCTTTTCCAAACCTCTTTTTCCTGTCTTTTCCTATCAGCATGTACCACTCCCTTTGGTATTTCCTGTAGTGTCAGTCTCATATACATGAACTCTCTCAGTGTCTGTTTGTCTTAAAATATTTTAATCTTGCCCTCAGTTTTTTTTTTCTCTCTTCAGAAATTTTTTATTCATAATTTGTTATTCATAATCTAGCAGCACAGTGTAGAATCTGAGAAGTTTCATATGAGGCCACTTCAGAGCAAAAAGAAAATAAAATAGTGAATGTTTTAACTGCTATTAGCATGACCATAACTGTACAATTTTTTTCCTTCTAAGAAACAAGAAACTCTTCAGAGCAGCAAGTAGTTGGCCAAATGAGTGAGTTGACTCCAATTAGAGCAACACTATTCTGATTATTCCATATTTTTAAAAAAGTGATTTCCCTTAGATGTAAGGAAAACTTAGGAGTCTCTGTGATTATATTTAATTCCATTTGGAATTTAGACAATATGACCTTTTATTCAACCCAACCTATAACCCATTGGATTGGATTAACTACCAGTTGCCAGCTGTGATAGAGATAAAACAAGGGGCATTCTATTCTCAAAATATAAATCTCTATTACCTCACTGAAAGGAAGGCAAATCCAAAAATGAAGAGTCCCATTAGGGTCTTAGGTTCTTCATTAAAGTTCCAGTCACTTTAAGTGATTGGAGACTCTAAGAGTCTGTTCAGCAGCTGGTAGTATTAAGCCTGAAGTACACTGTATGTACAAATATTTTCAAAGTTTTTTAACATTTTAATTCACAGAATAATCCCTATGTAGTACATTAGCACTATCTAAGTAACTAATCAGAAAGCAGAAATACAAATGACCTATGCCATCTGGCCGAGGAACAGAGATTACTTTATCAGAGCCATCAGCCTTTTCCTAGCTTACTGGGTATAAAACCAAGTCAGAAAGACAAACTATTCTGTCTAGCAATTCAATTCCTTTTCTGACCTATAGTTTGGATATATCAAAGAAACAAAAAGCATAAAGACACTTCAATTAATAGTAGCAGTAGAATTCTGTCAAGCCATTTTTTTTTTTTTTTTACTTTGTGTCACAAAAAGCTTTGAAATTTCTTAGGCCCCTGCCAATTACTCCAAATTAAAGATTTTTTTTCATTAAAAAGTATCACTAATAAAAAATGCAAGCAAGAGGAAGAAATATATAAAATTCTAGTAAGACAAGTAATATCAGGTTAGACTTGCTTAGGGCAAGTCTTGCCCTCTTACATGATTGGGACACCCCTTAATTTCTGGGTTAAATTTTGCATCTTGAAGGTCTTAATTAATGGTTGAAGCATTAATTAATGATTGCTGAAGAAAACCCTGAATCTAACACTTGGCACACATTATAAAAAAGTTGATTTACCCAATGTACACTAAAGAATCCTTGAGTAGTGGTGATTTTAAGAAGCTGGAACACTGACAATAATAAAGTTAAATAATAGTCATGAATCTTCAAGACAACAAAGTGGCACTCAGAATAGAAAGACATAGTTGTTACAATGTTGGAATTAGGAGAAATGGATTATTTTTTGTGTAGTGTGGGATAAATTAGAGACTCAGGAAAACTTGGCAGAGGCTCTCCCTCATTGGCATTTATGTAGAGCTGTGTTTGAGGACCAACCAAAGGGTGAATTATTTCTATCCTATTTCCCCATCCAAGAATTCTTTCAATTATTGGAAGATCTTTATATGCACTAACCTTCCCCTCTTTCCAGTCTTCATAAAAGGGGAGAATTCTTAAAAAAACAGATCTAAGCTCTCATTCCAGATAAGCATTTCACAGTTACAACAGTTACCTCAAAAATGGAAGTATGAAGAATGAGTGAAAATCTGGTTTCGAAGTTATACTAGGAGTCTCCCTATAGCAACTTTGCAGGGGCGAATGGTCCTGAAAAAGATCTTAGTTAACAAAGGTATTCCAATCCCAGGGAACTGGTAATTATCTCAGCAAAGTTGGCAAGTGAAGTTGGTCAGCAATATAAGGAGATTACTTATGATGGACTGAGTCTGGAATAAACTTATTTCTAACGGCCCATTGTAGGCATGACTACAGCAGGTGAAGAAAGAGTAGCATCTTCTTCTTTCCACTGAGAAGTGATGGTCTTTAACTGAGTGTAGAATTGGAAGCCCTGTTTGCCATAAAAATTGGTGTCTCCCCTGAAGGAAGATCGTGAGCCAGTGAATGAGAACATTGGCAAAGGCACTGGAATGGGAACATTCACACCCACCTGTCCGACATCCACTAGGTGTGAATATTTTCGAGCTGTGGCTCCATTGGTGATGAAGACGGCAGTTCCATTTCCATATGGGTTGTCATTTACAATCTTGATGGCTTCATCCAATGTTTCTGTCTCCAGAACCACAAGAACTGGACCAAAAATCTCTTCTTTGTAACAGGTCATATTTGCCTTGACATTTGAGATGATGGTTGGTCCAACAAAGTTGCCATTTTCATAGCCTTGAACGTTAATTTTTCGTCCATCAAGGAGGATGGACTCACCCTCCTTTGTTCCACTATCAATCAGATTACAGACTCGCTCTTTAGCCTGGGGAGTTATCAGAGGGCCAAGATCGGCTCCCGGCTGGTCTCCTGCATTGACTCTCAAGTTTTTGGCACGCTCCACCAGCTCTGGCAGCCATTTCTTGGCATCTCCCACAAGAATCGCTGTTGAAAGAGCCATGCCGTGCTGACCAGCTGCTCCAAATGCTGCCCCAACCAGCTGGTTCAGGGTATTTTCCTTATTGGCATCTGGCATGACCACTCCATGGTTCTTGGCTCCCATGTTGGCTTGAACTCTCTTGCCATGTCTTGACCCTCTCTCGAAGATGTACTCTCCTGCCTGGTTGGATCCCACAAAGCTGATTGCTTTGATGGCCGGATGATCACAAATAAAATTTACAGCTTCATGTTGTCCATGGATGATGTTCAGTGTTCCATCTGGAGCACCAGAGTCTTGGAGCAACTTAGCTAGAAGCATAGTTGCTCCAGGGACTCGCTCTGATGGTTTCATTAGGAAGGTATTTCCACACACCATGGCCATGGGAAACATCCAAAGGGGGATCATGGCAGGAAAATTGAATGGTGCAATGCCTGCACACACACCCAGGGGCAGACAGTAGGAATAAAGGTCCATGTCTTTGGTGATGGATGGCATGGTCTCTCCCATCATGAGGAATGTCACACTACAGGCATGCTCAACCACCTGAAGGCCTCAAAATACATCTCCTTCGGCATCAGCTAGGGTCTTTCCTTGTTCCAATGTGATTAACCTGGCGATTTCTTTCAAGTTTTCTTTAATAAGTTGTTGATAGCAGAGCAGGAGCTGCTGACAGCTTAAAACTGAAGTGTCTGCCCATGTGGGAAAAGCATGTTTGCAGGAAGCAACAGCTGCATCCATTTCACCCCTGGTGGCCTGAGGGACCCGACCAATTACCTCTTTGGTGGCTGGGTTGTGGATGTCAATCCATTTGTCACTTTTGGATTCAACAAATTTCCCATCAATGAAGAGTTTTACAGTTGGCACTGAAGAGGAAGAGAAGGAGGATGCTGGATACCAGATGGAGTTTACCTTGGAAGAAACCTGCAGGATACGCGTCCGCACTGCCGCCACAGCCGCCATGGCTCTGAGCCTCTTCACCTCCTCCTTGCCCTCAGTTTTGAAGGGCAGTTTTGCTAGATATAGAATTCTTGGTTGGCAGTTCTTCTCATTCACTATGTTAAATATATCATGCCACTGTCTTCTCACCTCCATGGTTCATGTGGAGAAATCTGTGCATAGTCTTATTGAGCTTCCTTTGTATGTGTTGGATTGCTTTTCTCTTCATGCTTTCAGAATCCTCACTTTCTCTTTGACATTGGACAATCTGATCAGTGTCTTGGAGTATGTCTATTGGGGTCTATTCTGTTTGGAGTATGCTGTACTTCTTGAATCTCTAATTTTCTCTCTTTCATAAGATTTGGGAAATTTTCAGTGGTTATTTCTTCTATTATTCTTTCTGCCCCCTTACCCCTATCTTCTCCCTCTGGGACACCAATAACATGTATGTTTGTGCATTTCATGTTGTCACTCAGCTCCCTAAGACCCTGCTCATATTTTTCCATTCCTTTCACCATGTGTTCTTTCATGTGTGTGAGTTCAGATGTCCGATCTTCCAGTTCACTGATCCTTTCTTCTGCTTGTTCAAATCTACTGTTGTATTCCTCCATTGTCTTTTTCATCTCCTCCATTATGACCTTCATTCCCATAAGTTCTGTCATTTATTTTTTCAAGTTTATGAATTCTTCCTTATGGTCATCCTATGTCCTTATAGCCTTCATTTCTTTTCCTATGTCTTCCCTCAGTTCATTGACTTGATTTTTGAATTGATTTAGATTTTTTTGAACATCTCCAATTAGTTCTTCTTTCAGCTCATTGAATTAATTTAGCAATATTTGCTTCAACTCCTGTATCTCAGTTAAACTATTATTTTGTTCCTTTGACTGATCCATATTTTCATGTTTCCTAGTATGGCTCATCATCTTAAGCTGTATAGGCATCTGACTTTCTTGTTTAGTTTATTCTGGAGCTTGTTTTCACTCTTTACCTAGGATTTTCTTGTTGGTTGGATTTGTTCTCTAACCTTTGGTGTTTAGTTCAGCTTATTCTAGACCTTTAACTTAGATCCTGTTTAGTTGATCAGAGTTTTTCACCTCTTGTTTTTCTGTTTCTTGCCCTGCCTCTATGTAGCCTTTTTGTGTGGTGATAGCTTCAGATATTGTCAGCCCCAGTCAGATTTTTGTAGTCCAGAGAGTCCCAGGTCTTGGGAGGAGGGTATGACATTTCCTTGAAAATAAGTCCCTCCTGTGAGGCCTTTAGACTTTGTGCTTCTCCTATGCTGTCCAGGAGGTGGCACTTGCCAGCCCACAGTTCCCTGACCAGTGTAAGGAGACAGGGGGCTTTAGTTCTCCAGGTGACCCTAACCCAGTCTGGGATGTGGTGGACTGAAGCTAGTTAATGAATTCCAAACCCTGGAGTCTGAGTTCCCAAAAGGGCTAGGAAGTTATGGTGTTCAGTGAATTTTCTCTGCAACCAGTCTCACCACTTTGTCTCTCAGAGCTATCTTAGCTCTGCTCTTGCCTGGGCCCAAATTGCAAGTCTTTGAGGCTTTTTGTAGTGGGCTTCCTAGAGTAATTGTTTTAGAAAAAGAGAAAAATAAATAAATAAAAAAGGAAGGACCCAGTATGGACTATTTACAGTCTTTGAAGATCTAATGGGCTATTGAAATGCTAAAAGACCAGGAATTGAGGGTGATTAAGGAGCATTGAAGAAAGAAGAGAAGCTGGCTTTCCAGACAAATGCTCTCCCTCCCTGGATTTGAATATGTGTTCAATTCTGTTTGAGCCCTGACCTTCTCTGTATTATGTTCACCTGACACCAAAACATCTCTCTTTTTATTTTTTTTTATTTTTTTAATTTTTTGCCGTTTTGCTAGCTCTATCTCCTCTCCACTGAGCTGACTGTTCCCAGATTTTCCAGTGTCTGCTCTCAGTTTATCTGTGGTTGCAGCTTTTGTTCTCCCTCTTGGTTCCCAGCATAGGTGGCCCCCTCCTCCCTTGGGATTGTGCCTGGCAGGGAGGGGTGCAGACCTTCTGGCCACAAGAACTTACAGATTTCACTGATCTCAGTTGTTCCACATGCTCATGAGTGCTGTATGAATTTTATCCAAATCCAAATTCCTCTGCAATGTATGGTCCATGCAGTTCCTGGCTTTCTACCAACTGTCCTGGAGGAGTAACTACAACCTAGACCTCACCACTCTGCCATCTTGCCCTGTCCTCTCCCCATTAACATTTTTGCATGTCTCACAACTTCCTTCTTGCAGCCATTCAATATTCCATTATATGTATACACCATAGTTCACAATTGCATTCATCAGTCAATGTACCCTTAGGCCATTTCCATCTATTGTGAATCGTGAATAATCCCACCATAAACAGCAGTGTGAAAATGTTCATTCATGCCCCTGCTCTCAGTTTTTCCAAGTGTATACCCAGTAATGGACCATATGGCAACCCCATACTTAGCTCCTTGTGGAATTGCAACATTTCCTTTGAGATGGGCTTCACCATTGTACTTCCCCACCAACAGCGAATAGGTGCATCCCTCTTTCCACATTTTCTCCAGCACTTGTATCCCTCTGTTTATTTTTTAAACAGTTTTATTCACACACCATACAATGAATCCTAATTAACAATCAATGGCTCCTGGTATAATCACATATTTATGCATTCAACACTATAACATTTATGAGGATGCTTCCATGTCTTCTGCAAAGAAAGAGGAAATATGATGGTTAGACTAAGATGAAAGGAGGTGTTAAGTATAGAGTGCATAAAGGTACTCAGGAAAGAGCCCTGTATGAAAAGCTGAGTTTGTATCCTTTTCCCTAAGCATTGGTGAACCAGTGAAAGATTTTGTTAGTTTGTTTTTATGTTTGAAATGTGGGGCACAAAGGAGAGGGCAGGGAGAGATTTGTCTTTAAAAAGTAAAAAAAAAAAAAAAAATTCATGCATATTCCCATCACCCAGAATTACACTTAATATTTTGACCTGTTTGCTTCCAGTCTTTTCTGCCTATACAAATACTTCTTTTGTAATATATCACAAACAATATGTGAATAAAATTGCTCAGTAAAAATTACAACATTAAAACTAAAAACTCTTTGTTCTTCTACCTCTAATACCAATTATCTCCACTATTCCCTGAAAATAAATATTTTTCTAAATTTAATAGGAACCATTGGAGTGATTTTAATATTATTTTACTTATTAAGGTTTATATGTTTTTATTCATAAAATCTATAGTATTATTTTCTGGAGTATGAAAAATTACAGATATATCACACTTTAAGTATCATTCTGCAACTTGCTTTGACACTGTTCTTTAGGTTGAAGCATATCAACTGATAAAAGTCTACCTCATTCCGTTTAATTTCTGTAACAACAGTCCATTGAATGGATATAGTACAATGTAATTATGTCTTCCATATTGACAGACATTTAGGTTTTTTACAATTTTTGCTTTTAACATGATGCAATGAAAATCTTTATGTCTTTTTGAAAAAAATGAAAATTTTCCTTTAGGGAAAAAATCTGGAAATGAAATTATGCCTTAAAGAGATGGTCATTTTTCCATTTTAATGGATAATATAAAAATTCCCTACAGAATAGCTCCAATAAATTTATCAATTTATACTTCTACTAACAGTGCATGTTACTACCAATTTCCTCATGGTTTGCAAACTCTTGATATTGCAAGACTTTTAATTTTTGCAAATATCATTTAGAAATATTATATTATGATATATTTCTTTACCTAATTACTGATGTGATTCATTAAGTATTCACATGTAGTAGGAAAAAATTGAAATAATTAAGACTGTTACACTCTAGACCTCCCTCTTGCACCAAAAACTTTCCACTCCCTATTGCACAGCAGCCACAGTTGCAAGTAGGAGAGCTGAAGAGATTACACAAATTGTAACAAAGAGTTAAATTTTAAGGATTGGCTACCCTGTAAAGATGTTTGTAAGTCTATAACACAAAGAAATACCAGAGAGCCAAAATGCTTTTGATTTATAAGAACCAGGTTTTTTTGAGAGAGAAATGATTCTTCTTGGAATTTCAGAAGATAATTTTTCTTTATATTTTCCTATTATTTTTTAACCCAGTTTTATTCACATATATTCATGTAAACTACAATCATCCATAGTATACAATTTTTCATGATATCATCAAATAGTTCTGGATTCTTTATCAAAATCAGTTTTTGAACATTTTCATTACTCCAAAAAATAAAAATAAAAACAAGAACAGAAAAAAAAGTCAAAAACATCCCAAACATCCCCCAAACCATTCCCCCTATTATTCATTTAATTTTTTTTTCATTTTTATTGAGATTGTTCAGATAACATACAATTATCCAAAGATCCAAAGTGTACAATCACTTGCCCCTGGGTACCCTCATACAGCTGTGCATCCATCACACTTAATTTTTGTTCAATTTTTAGAAACTTCATTACTCCAGACAAGAAATAAAGTGAAAGATGAAAAAAAAAAAAGAAAAGAAAAGGAAATTCTAATCCTCCCCTATCCCTAACCACCTCCCCCCCTCAATTGTTGACTCGTAGTATTGATATAGTACATTTGTTACTATTTATGAAAAAATGTTGAGATACTACTAACTGTAGTATATAGTTTCTAATACGTATATAGTTCTTCCCTATATGCCCCTCTATTATTAACTTCTAATTGTATTGTCATACATTTGTTCTGGTTCATGGAAGTGATTTCTAGTATTTGTACAGTTGATCATGGACATTGCCCACCATAGGATTCAGTTTTATACATTCCCATCTTTTGACCTCCAACTTTCCTTCTGGTAACATATATGACTCTGAGCTTCCCTTTTCCACCTCATTCACATACCACTTGGTGCTGTTAGTTATTCTCACATCTTGCTACCAACACCCCTGTTCAGTTCCAAACATTTAAGTTCATCCTAATTGAACATTCTGCTCATACTAAGCAACCACTCCCCATTCTTAAGCCTCGTCCTATATCTTGGTACGTTATATTTCATGTCTATGAGTTTACATATTATAATTAGTTCCTATGAGTGAGACCCTGCAATAATTGTCCTAATGTGTCTGGCTTATTTCACTCAGTATATTGCCCTCGAGGTTTTGTCATCAACCC
Organism: Choloepus didactylus; assembly: GCF_015220235.1. Taxonomy (NCBI): domain Eukaryota; kingdom Metazoa; phylum Chordata; class Mammalia; order Pilosa; family Megalonychidae; genus Choloepus; species Choloepus didactylus. The sequence goes on along the minus strand of NC_051335.1, from coordinate 43,518,592 downwards.
ATTTTTTTTTAATATGGTTTTGTTCACTCACTATACATTCCATCCCAAGTAAATAATCGATGGTTTTCTGCATAGTCATACATTTATGCGTTCACAACCTTCACCATTATCTATATAAGAGCATCTACATTTCTTCCACAAGGCAGGAGGGAGAGTCAAAGAAGGCTGAGAGGCAAAAGAAAGAGGGAAAAAAAAGACAGCTAGGAAGCAGTAAAGGAAAAATAACCTTAAATCAAAGTAGAATAAAGAATCAGACAATACCACCAATGTCAAGAGTCTAACATGCCTCCCCTATACCCCTCTCGTATCTGCATTTACCTTGGTATATCACCTTTGTTACATGAAAGGAAGCATAATACAATGATTCTATTAGTTATAGTCTCTAGTTTATGCTGATTGCATCCCTCGCCCAGTGCCTCCCCATTTTTAACACCTTGCAAGGTTGACATTTTTTTGTTCTCCCTCGTAAAAGAACATATTTGTACATTGTATCACAATTGTTGAATACTCTAGATTTCACCAAGTTACATAGTCCCAGTCTTTATCTTTCCTCCTTTCTTGTGTTGTCTCACATGCGCCCCACCTTCCTCTCTCATTGATTTTCATAGTTATCTTTGTTCAGTGTACTTACATTGTTGTGCTACCATCTCCCCAAATTGTGTTCCAAACCACACACTCCTGTCTTCTATCACTGTGTAGTGCTCCCTTTAGTATTTCCTGTAGGGCAGGTGTCTTGTTCACAAAGCCTCTCATTGTCTGTTTGTCAGAAAATATTTTGAGCTCTCCCTCATATTCGAAGGACAGCTTTGCTGGATACAGGATTCTTGGTTGGAGGTTTTTCTCTTTCAGTATCTTAAATATATCACACCATTTCCTTCTTGCCTCCATGGTTTCTGCTGAGAGATCTGCACATAGTCTTATTAAGCTTCCTTTGTATGTAATGGATTGCTTTTCTCTTGCTGCTTTCAGGATTCTCTCTTTGTCTTTGACATTTGATAATCTGATTATTAATTGTCTTGGCGTAGGCCTATTCATATCTCTTCTGTTTGGAGTACACTGTGCTTCTTGGATCTGTAATTTTATGTCTTTCATAAGAGATGGGAAATTTTCATTAATTATTTCCTCTACTATTGCTTCTGCCCCCTTTCCCTTCTCTTCTCCTTCTGGGACACCAATGATACATACATTATTGTACTTTGTTTCATCCTTGAGTTTCCGGAGACGTTGCACATATTTTTTCATTCTTTTCTCCATCTGCTCCTTTGCATGTAGGCTTTCAGATGTTTTGTTCTCCAGTTCCTGAGTGTTTTCTTCTGCCTCTTGAGATCTGCTGTTGTATGTTTCCATTGTGTCTTTCATCTCTTGTGTTGTGCCTTTCATTTCCATAGATTCTACTAGTTGTTTTTTTGAACTTTTGATTTCTGCTGTATACATGCCCAGTGCTTCCTTTACAGCCTCTATCTCTTTTGCAATATCTTCTCTAAACTTTTTTATTTGATTTAGCATTAGTTGTTTAAATTCCTGTATCTCAGTTGAAGTGTACGTTTGTTCCTTTGACTGGGCCATAACTTTGTTTTTCTTAGTGTAGGTTGTAATTTTCTGTTGTCTAGGCATGGTTTCCTTGGTTATCCAAATCAGGTTTTCCCAGACCAGAAGAGGCTCAGGTCCCAGAGGGAAGAAATATTCAGTATCTGGTTTCCCTGTGGGTGTGTCTTAGAAAATTGCTCCACCCTTTGATGCCTCAGGTCACCATGCTTTTCTGCCCAGCCGGTGACGCCTGTTAGCCTATAATTCTTGACTGGTGTGAGGAGGTATGGCTGTGTTTCACCAGGCTCTGGGGTCTGGTTCTGAATGGAAAGGGCCCCACCCCTTTCCTCCTAGAGAAGACAGAGCCCCCAGGTGGAGGTCATTAGCATTGCAATGGTCTCTCTCTCTGCTTGTGCTTTCTCCACCCTTCTCCGCTTCACAGCCCTGGAAACTGAAAATGACTGGGGCTTTCTCCACTGAGCCAAAAAAGAAACAGATAGTCCCCTTTAGACCCAGTCCAAGGTGACCCTCTGGCTCTCCCAGGTCAGTCGTCACCCAAAGCCTCTGTCTGTTTTTGGGGGATGCATACCTGTAGTGAGCAGTTCACACTCGCTACTTAAAACCCCAGTTGGAGCTCAGCTGAGCTATATTTGCTTGCTGGGAGAGAGCTTCTCCCTGGCACCACGAGGCTTTGCAGCTCGGGCTATGGGGGAGGGGGTCCCACGACTTGGTTCCGCAGGTTTTACTTACAGATTTTATGCTGTGTTCTTGGACATTCCTCCCAATTCAGGTTGGTGTATGATGAGTGGATGGTCTCGTTTGTCCCCCTGCAGTTATTCTGGATTATTTACTAGTCGTTTCTGGTTTTTTGTAGTTGTTCCAGGGGGACTACTTAGCTTCCACTCTTCTCTATGCTGCCATCTTGCCCCAGTCTCATTTAATTTTTGTTCCCATTTCTCTACTCAACTGTCAGTACACTGGATAAAGGGAGTGTGAGCCACAGGATTTCAGAATCACATGGTCACATCATGTAAGCTACATAGTTATACACTCATCTTCAAGAATCAAGACTACGGTGTTGCAGTTTAACAGTTTCAGGTATTTACTTCTATCTATTCCAATACACTAAAAACTAAAAAGGGGATAGCTATATCATGCATGAGAATAACCTCCAGAATGACCTCTCAACTCTATTTGAAATTTCACCACCACTGAAACCTTATATTGTATCATTTCTCTTCCCTTTTTGGTCAAGGATACTTTCTCAATACCATGGTACCAGGTCCATGTTCATCCCTGGGAGTCATGTCCCACATTTCCAGGGAGATTTACACCCCTGAGAGTCACATTCCACATAGTAGGGAGGGCAGTGAGATTACCTGCAGTGTTGGCTTAAAGAGAGTGACCACATCTGAGCAACAAAAGAGGTTCTTTGGGCAAGATTCTTAGGCACAATTATAAGTAAGCTTAGCTTCTCCTTTCCAGTAACAAGCCTCATAAAGGCAAGCCCCAAGATTGAGGGCTTGGCCTTCTAAATTTGTAGTCCTCAATGCTTGTGAGAATATCAGTAATTCCCCAGGTGTGAAAGTTTAATATTTCCTCATTTTCTCCAGTCTCTTAGAAGGGATTTGCAAATATATTTTTATTCTCTGCCCAAATTACTTTGGGATGTATCAGGTTTTCACACTAACCTGTACAAACCAACAAGTTCTCACTCTCTATTCAAAGTTCCATGTAATTATGGTGCTTGAGTAAATTAACTATACTAGTTAAATTATCTAGTGTGCTGCAGAAAATATCGATTTTGCACCAAATAAGCATATCAGAAGATAAGTTTTGAACATAAAAATTTGGGGGACACAGAACATAGCATTTGTATAATAAACCATAGAAGTCAGAAGAATGCAGGTTTAGTTTTATTCTCTGTCTTCCCCAAGAATATGAAAGTCCAGGAGGAGAAAAATCAAAGATAAAAAAGTCCAGAATAAGAGGTAATTGTTTTACACCCTCAACTGAATAGGAGGTGGAGTGGGAGTGGATCAAGGGCAGGGAGGGAGGGGAAAGGAGAACCCTGATAAAACTTCAGCTATCAATGTTTATTATAAAGCTATAACAATTAAACAATATGTTATTTTAATAGGAGTAGACATAAATATATTTAAATTGAACAAGCAGTTTAAAATAGTTACATGGAATTTGAAATGTGCAGAAGTTGCACTAAAATTCATTGAGAAGGAATGGACTATTAAAAGAAGAGTGTTTAGTTAGTTGATTTAATATGGAAACATAGTTTGATTACTGTTTTATTTTCCTGGCTGATAAAACAAATATCATGCAAGGGGCAGGCTTAAAAAATTGGAATTTATTAGCTCACATTCTGAGGCTAAGAGAAGTTCAAAAATAAAGTGTCACAAAGATGATGCTTTGTCCCAGAAGACTATGGTGATCTGGAGCTGGCTGCTGATAATCCTTGGTCCTTGGCTTTTCTGTCATGTGCCAATGCATACAGAAGTCTCTCCTTGTTTCTCTAGCTTGTATTGACTTCTGGCTTCATCTTGTGACTTTCTCTCTGTGAGTCTGAATTTCATAATGCTTTTAAAGGACCTCATAAACAGGATTAATACCCCTCCTAATTCAGTTGGGCCAAAACTTAACTGAATTAACCTTGTCAATAGGCCCTATTTACCATGGGTTCACACCCACAGGAATAAAATAAAATTAAGAATATGTGTTTCTGGTGTACAAGTTCCAAGCCACCAAAATTACCTACCTCTTATCAAACATACACACACATTCTAGACAAATTAAAGATTTGTGAACAGGTAAAACAAGATAAACAATACTTTAAAATGTTAACCTTCTCTAGGGATCTATTCTCTGTTTTGCTCTTAATCTACATAGAACCCATCAGTAAACAGAGGTTAATGATCCAGCAAAGAAGATTAAAAAGGAAGATCAGAGATGAGGAAAACACTTTGTCTACAAATCCCAGGGAGAGTTTCAAGGAGAGGGAAATTGAGAAGATTGTGGGAATACAGCAGAGTAATAAGCACTAGAATTCAGTCCTTCAAAAAAACAACCAATAAACAGGGAGGACTGTCTGAAGCAATTATTTTCAAATGCTGGAGGTCATGAGATCACTATACAATGTCCCAAAGAGGATGGTAAATTACAGTAAATTGTGCTTTCCTTGCAGTGGTTACTGGCACCCAGCAACAAATCTTGCAGCAGGCCACCATGAATCCAGCCCCTAACTAGCCAGCTGTGACAGAAAGTGATAAACAAATACACTTCTCCAAGAACAGTGTTGTGCACATCTGAATGCTGATTGCAGCTTTTGATTAACAACTTCACGTCACTGAGTGCCCAGACCTGAAGGTAGTCATTGTTTAAACCTGCCCCAGCCAGAGTCATAGCACAGTATACTTAAAGGCACTATGCATCTCAGGATTGCAGGGGAAAATAAGTTGAAGGGATGCATTTTCTGGGCAGATCAAGAAAGCTCAGCTTTGGGGAGCCGTGAAAGAAGTTCCTGGTGCCATTCCTGATTCCATCCCAGGAAACTTTGAACCTGGCCTGTACCCCCACTGTGGGTCCTTGCCCCTTGTTTTCACTGGGAAACAATGACATGGAAAAGACCTCTCCATCATGAAAAACTCATATATCCACCCTCCACGTGAAAGGAGCTTGAGAAAATGAAAGGAGAATAAGAAACTTATACAGGTGGAGAGTATGGGAGAAGGCATGCCTGCTTTAAAAAGCATGCCTAAGAAGAGGAAGTCTGTATCCTGGGAAATAGAGGGGGTAGTCAAACACCTGTAAGCAGGTCAACTCCAAAACAACTAACAAGCACAGGCACAGTAAAAGACATAGGCCCAGAAGGATAGGGAGGACCCCACACCCTGCATTTTCCTTGGGCAAACTTTCTTGATAGCAGAGCTGAAGCTCAAGAAAATTCTGTCATATCACCAGCTGATTCCAAAATCAATAAACTGATATCACATAGAATAAATCCCAGCATTAAAATTTTAAAATAGTAAAATGTACAGTATGAAAGAAAAAGAGAACTAGACAATCAAAGAAAGGAAATGGTAGCCCATCCAAAGGAAGAGGATAGAAGTCCAGAAAAAAAAATGAAGATGAGAATGTGGGCATATCAAAAAATGCTTTTAGAATATGACCTTAACATACTGAAAGAGATGAATGAAAATACAGAGAAAGAACTAAAGGATATCAGATAAATAATGAAAGAGAAAAATGAGAATTTTAATGAAGAGAAATTTTAAAAAGGAACCAAAGAGAAATGCTGGAGTTGAAGGTCAAAATAACTGAAATGAAAAATGCCCAGCAGGGTTTCGATAGTAGATAGGAGCTGGCAGAATTGGTGAACTCAAAAATAAGACAACTGAATTAAATCAAACTGAGTAGTAGAAAGAAAAACTAATTATAAAAAGTGAAAAGAGACTAAGACACCTCTGAGACACCATCAAGCATACCAATATATGCACTATGGGATTTCCAGAAAGGGAAGAAAGTGAGAAAAGGCAGAAGGACTATTCAAAGAAATAAGGACAGAGAACTGTCCAAACTTAAGAAAAGACATGAAAATGCATGTCCAAGAAACCCAGAGAACATCCAACAGGAGCAACATGAAGAAAAGTACACACCATCATATACTGATCACACCACCATATGCAAAGGACATGGAGAGAACTCCAAATGCAGAAGAAAACAAAGTGTTATGTACACTGGAGTCCCAATTACATCTAGGGTTGATTTCTCATAAGAACCCATGGAAGCAAGAAAGAAAGTGATAAAAGTACTTAACGTACTGAAAAATAATAACCATCTACCTAGATTTTATATCTGGTGACACCTTCTTTCAAAAATAAGGGAGAGATTAAGATATTCCCAGATAAATAAAAGCAGAGGTAGTTCATCACCAAAAGAACTGCCCTACAAGTAATGTTTAAAGAAGTTCTTCAGAGTTAAAGGAAAGGACATTAGACAGTGGTTCAAAATGGCATAAAGAAATAAAGACCTGCAGTAAAGGTAATCATTTTGGGTAATTGTAAATGCCAGTATTATTGTATCATTTGGTATGTAAATCCACTTCTTACTTCCTACAGGCACTAAAATGCAAATGCATAAAATAATGATGAATACATGGTTTTGGACATCAATGTATAAAGATATAAGTAGTAACAAGTGTAAATAAAGTGGGGGTGCTGAAAAGTATGGGGAAAGAAAATGTGCATGCTATTGAAGTTAAGTTGGTATCAAATCAAATGTGATTTTGATATATTTAGGATGTTAAATTTTAACCCCATGGTACCCACAAAGAAAATATATGAAAAATATATCCAGATAAGAAAAGAGAAAGTGCTCAATATGGTACAACATAATACATCAAATAAATATAAATGTAGGCATTAACAGAAGAATTAAGGGAAAAAAGATATAAGATTTAGGAAAGCTTAAATAGCAAAATAGCAGGAGAAAGTCCAGAATTGTCTTTAGGATTTGAATTCTAAGTGGAATAAACTCTCCAGGGAAAAGGCAGAGATTGGCAGAATGGATGAAAAAAACAACCCAACATATGCTATCTGCAAGAGATTCACCTTAAAAGATACAAGGATGTTGAACATGTATTCTTGATATATATATAATGAAAGTAGTAGCCAAAGAGAACAGGGATAGCTATACTAACATCAGATAAAATAGACAGTAAGTCAAAAACAGTTGCAAGGGACAAACACTGTTATTATACACCCATAATGAGGTTGCAGGACCTTATGGCCCCCGCATAACTTTTTGTGGAACCACCATACTGACCTTCAGAAAGGCTACACCATTCTACCTTCTCATCAACAGTAGATAGGTACATCCCTCTCACCATGTTTTCTCCAACACTTTTACTACTACATATATTTTTTCCTACAATTTTATAGAGTTATATTCACATACCATACATTTATCCACAGTGTACAATCAGTTGTTCATGGTATCATCATAAATTTGTACATTTATCACCACAATCAACACTTCAATATATTGATTACTACAAGAAAAATTGTTTTTTTAGCAATAATAAAAAAGATGATAAAAAGAAAAATAACATGTCATACAATACAATATAATATTAAGGACAGAAAATAACACCACTACCAAGAATCCCATATTCCTCCTCTATATCCCCCTCTCATATACACTTAGCATTGGCATATTGCCTTTGTTACATTTAATGGAGGTATATTACAATGTTACTGTTGACCATAGACTCCAGTTTGCTTTGATTATGTTTTTTCCTGAATACCATCCCTTTTTCAACACTCTACATGTTTGACATTCATTTGCTCTCCCACATGCAAAAACATTTTTATATTTGCATATTTAGTAACAGTCATTGGCCACTCCAGTTTTTGCTGAGTTATACTGTCCCAGTCTTTATCATTTATCTTTACCTCTGGTGTCATATATTCTTCTATCCCACATCTTTCAGCTTTACTCACAGACATCTTTGGTGTAATTACAATACTGTGCGACCATCACACAGTATTATGCTATCTATTTCTGGACCTATACAGTCAAACATAAACTTCTGTAGTCCTTCAGCACCAAATGCCTGGTCTCTGCTCTCTGTCTCCTGGTCACCTGTGTTGTCAGCTTTTAACTCCCAAAGTTTGTTCATTAATGTCTGTTCATATTAGTGAGACCATACAGAATCTGTCCTTTTGTTTCTGGCTAACTTCACTGAACATAATGTCCTCAAGGTTCATCCACATTATTATATGATCCATGTCTTTGTTCTGTCTTAACAGCTGCATAATATTCCATCATGTGTATATATCACAGTTTGTTTATCTACTCATCCAATGATGGACATTTGGGCTGTTTCCATCTCCTGGCAATCGTGAATAATGCTGCAATAAACATTGGTTTACAAATGTCTGTTTCTGTCTTAACTTTCCGTTCCTCTGAGTACATACTTAGCAATGGAATAGCTGGGTCATATGGCAAATCTATATTTAGCTTCCTGAGGAACCTCTACACTGTCTTCCAGAGTGGTTGCACCATTCTACATTCCCCCCAACAATGAATAAGTGTGTCTCTTTCTCCACATCCTCTCCAGCACTTGTCATTTTATGTTTTTTGGATAATGGTCATTCTGGTAGGTGTGAGATGATATCTCATTGTGGTTTTGATTTGCATTTCCTTAATAGCCAGTGAAGTTGAGCATTTTTTCATATGTTTTTGAGCCATTTGTATTTCCTCTTCAGAAAAATGTCTGTCCATGTCTTTTGCCCATTTTTTAATTGGATCATTTGTCTTTCTGTTACTGAGATGTAGGATTCCTTTATATATTTGGGATATTAAACCCTTATCTGATATGTGGTTTCCAAATATCATCTCTCATTGTGTAGGTTGCCTTTTTACTTTTCTGACAAAGTCCTTTGATGTACAAAAGTGTCTAATTTTCAGGAGATCCCATTTGTCTATTTGTTCTTTGGTTGCTCACACCTTGGGTGTGAGGTCTATGAAAACATCTCCTATCACAAGATCTTTAAGATATTCCCCTACATTTTCTTCTAAGAGTTTTATGGTCTTGGTGCTAATGTTTAGGTCTTTGATCCATTTTGAGTTAATTTTTCCATAAGGTGTGAGAAAGGCATCCTCTTTCATTCTTTTGGAAATGGATATCCAGTTCTCCAAACACCATTTATTGAACAGGCTGCTCTTTCCCAGTTGCTTTGGCTTGACTGGCTTATCAAAGATCAGTTGTCCATAGATGCGAGAGTCTACTTCTGAACTCTCAATTCAATTCCATTGGTCAGTATATCTGTCCTTACGCCAGTTCCACGCTGTTTTGAGCATTGTAGCTTTGTAATATGCTTCAAAGTTGGGTAGTGTAAGACCTCCTGCTTCATTCCTCTTTCTCAAGATACTTTTGGCAATGTGGGGCACCTTGCCCTTCCATATAAATTTGGTTATTGGTTTCTCTATTTTTGTAAAGTAAGTTATTGGGATTTGAATTGATGTTGCATTGAATCTGTAAATCAGTTTAGGTAAAATTGCCATCTTAACTATATTTAGTCTTCCAATCTATGAACATGGTATGTTCTTCCATTTTTTAAGATCTTGTTCAATTTCTTTTAGCAGTTTCTTATACTTTTCTGTGTAAAGGTCTTTTGTGTCCTTAGTTAAGTTTATTCCTAAATACTTGATTCTTTTCACTGCTATTTTAAATGGGGTTTTTTTCTTGATTTCCTCCTCCTGTTGCACATTACTTGTGTATAGGAACACTACAGATTTTTGCATGTTGATCTTGTAGCCTGTGACTTTGCTGTATTCATTGACTAGTTCTAGTAGCTTTGCTGTAGATTTTTCTGGATTTCCTATATATAGAATCATGTCATCTGCAAATAGTGAAAGTTTTACTTCTTCCTCTCCAATTTGGATGCCTTTTATTTCCTTTTCTTCAGTATTTGCTATAGCTAGAACTTCCAGCACAATTTTGAATAACAATGGTGACAGTGGGCATCCCTGTCTTGCTCCTGATTTTAGAAGAAAAGTTTTCAATCTCTCCCCATTGAGAATGAGGTTAGCTGTGGGTTTTTCATATATTGCCTTTATCATATTGAAAAAGTTCCCTTCTATTCCTATCCTTTGAAATGTTTTCATCAGGAAAGGGTGTTGAATTTTGTCAAATGCCTTTTCTGCATTCATTGAGATGATCAAGTGGTTCTTCTGCTTTGATTTATTGATGTGGTGTATTACATTAATTGATTTTCTTGTGTTGAACCAGCCTTGCATACCTGGAATAAATCCCACCTGGTCGTGGTGTATAATTCTTTTAATGTGTTGCTGGATTCAATTTCCAAGTATTTTGTTGAGGATTTTTGAGTCTATATTCATTAAAGAAATTGGTCTATAATTTTCTTTTTTGTAGTATCTTTGTCTGATTTTGGTATTAGGGTGACGTTGGCTTCATAGAATGAGTTAGGTAGCTTTCCCTCTTCTTCAATTTTTTTTGAAGAGTTTGAGCAGGATTGGTACTAATTCTTTCTTGAATGCTTGGTAGAATTCACATGTGAAACCATCTGCTCCTGGGCTTTTCCTTTTTGGCAGCTTTTTGACAACTGACTCAATCTCTTTACTCATGATTGGTTTGTTGAGGTCATCTATTTCTTCTTGGGTCAATGTTGGTTTTTATGCTTTTCTAGGACATTGCCCATTTCATCTAAGTTCTCTAATTTCTTAGCATACAGTTGCTCATAGTATCTTTTCATCATCTCCTTAATTTCTGTGGGGTCAGTAGTTGTATTTCCTTTCCCATTTCTGATTGCATTTATTTGTATCCTCTCCCTCTCTCCCTCCCCCCCGCCTCTCTCTCTCTTTGTAAGCCTAGACAGCAGTCCATCAATTTTATTGATTTTCTCAAAGAACTAACTTCCGGTTTTGTTGATTCTCTCTATTGTTTTCCTGTTCTCAATTGCATTTATTTCTGCTGTAATCTTTGTTATTTCTTCCCTTCTGCTTGCTTTGGGGTTAGTTTGCTGTTCTTTCTCTAATTCCTCCAGGTGAACAGTTAACTCTTCAAGTTTTGCTCTCTCTTCTCTTTTAATATAGGCAATTAGGGCAATAAATTTCCCTCTCAGCACCACCTTTGCTGCATCCCATAAGTTTTGATAACTTGTGTTTTCATTGTCATTTGCCTTAGGTATTTACTAATTTCTCTTGTAATTTCTTCCTTTAGCTACTGGTTTTCTAAGATGGTGTTGTTTAGCCTCCATATGTTTGTGACTTTTACAACCTTCTGCCTTTTATTTAGTTCCAACTTCATTCCATTATGGTCCAAGAAATTGTTTTGTATAATATCAATATTTTTTAATTTGTTGAGACTTGCTTTGTGATGATATTTAGTCTTCCAATCCATGACCACTTGAGAAAAAAAGTGTATCCTGCTGTTGTTGGATGTAGTGTTCTATAAATGTCTGTCTAGTTCATTTATCATAAAATTCAATGTCTCTGTTTCTTTAGTGATCCTCTCTCTAGATGTTCTATCCATTGATGAGAGTGGTGTATTGAAGTCTCCAACTATTATTTTAGAGGTGTCTACTTCTCCTTTCAGTGATCTCAATGTTTGCCTCATAAATTTTAGGGCATTCTGGCTTGGTGCATAAATATTTATTATTGTTATATTTTCTTGATGAATTGACCCTTTTATTAATATATAGTGTCCTTCTTTGTCTCTTTAAATTGTTTTACTGTTGAAGATTAATTTGTCTGATATTAATATAGCTCTTTCTGCTTTTTTTCTGGTTGTTGTTTGTGTGAAATATCTTTTTCCAACCTTTCACTTTCAGTCTATTTTTCTCCTTGTGTCTAAAGTGAGTTTCTTGTAGACAGCATATAGATGGGTCCTGTTTTTTAATCCATTCTGCCAGTCTGTCTCTTTTCATTGGGGAGTTTTATCCATTTACATTTAGTGTTATTACTGTAAGGGCAGTACTTTCTACTACCATTTTGTCTTTTGGAATTTGTATGTCATATCTTATTTTTTCCTCTGTCTTTTACCTTTCCTGATAATCTTCATTTCTGCACTCTTCTCCAACTCCCTCTCTCCTGTTTTTTCCTATCAGCCTGTAGCACTCCCTTTAGTATTTCTTGTAGTGCTGGTCTCTTATTCACAAACTCTCTCAGTGTCTGTCTGAAAATGTTTTAATCTCTCCCTGATTTTTGAAGGAAAGTTTTGCTGGATATAGAATTCTTGGTTGGCGGTTTTTCTTTTTCAGTATCTTAAATATATCGTGCCACTGTCTTCTTGCCTCCATGGTTTCTGCCGAGAAATCTGTACATAGTCTTATTGACCCTCCCTTGTATGTGATGGATTGATTTTCTCTTGCTGCTTTCAGAATCCTCTCTTTTTCTTTGACATTGGACAATCTGATCAGTAAGTGTCTTGGAGGTCTATTGGGATGTATTCTATTTGGGGTATGCTGTACTTCTTGAATCTCTAATTTTCTGTCTTTTATAAGAGTTGGGAAATTTTCAGTGAATATTTATTCTGTTACTCTTTCTGCCCCTTTTCCCCTCTCTTCTCCTTCTGGGGTACCCATAACATGTATATTTGTGTGTTTCATGTTGTCACTCAGCTCCCCAATACCCTGCTTGTGTTTTTCCATTTTTTTCACCATCTGTTCTTTTGTGCATATGAATTCAAATGTCTTGTCTTCCAGTTCACTGATCCTTTCTTCTTCCTGTTCAAATCTACTGTTGTGTCCCTCCATTGTGTTTTTCATCTCCTCCATTGTGGCCTTCATTCCCATGAGTTCTGCTATTTGTTTTTTCAAGTTTATGAATTCTTCTTTATGGTCATCCAGTGTCTTCTTTATATCCTTCATCTGTTTCACTATATCTTCTTTCATTTCACTGAATTTACTTAGCATTAGATTCCTCAACTCATGTATCTCAGGTGAACTATTAGTTTCTTCCTTTGGCTTGTCCATATTTTCATGTTTCCTGGTATAGCTTGTTATCTTAGGTTGTCTAGGCATCTGATTTTCTTGATTAGTTTATTCTGTAGCTTGTTATCTATATTTTACCTAGCAGTTTTCTTGTTGGTTGGCTTTGTTGTCTGGCCTCTGTTATTCAGTTCAACTTATTGTAGACCTCTAACTTAGGTTCTATATAGTTTACCAGAATTTTTCACCTCTTGTTTTTTCTGTTTCTTGCTCTGCCCCTATATAGCCTTTTTGTGAGAGGGTCTCCTCAGATATGGTCGACCCCAGTCAGATTTTCCCAGTCTAGTGAGGCCCAGGTCTCATTGGGGGGGTATGGAGTTTTCCTGAGGTATTGGTGCTTTTTCTCTCCTGTCCAGCAGGTGGCTTGCCAGCCTGCAGCACCACCACCAGTGTAAGGAGGTATGGAGACTGGTTCTCCTGGTGACTCTGATCCTGTTGGGAGTGTGGCTGACTGAAGCCAGAATCTGAATTTCAGCCCCTGGGGTCTCAGTTCCCAGAAGGAGGACTGCCAGTTGAGCTGGACCTCCTTCCATTGTCCCAATCCTCAGAACTCCAGTTGTCTCTCAGGGGCTCTATTCTCTTCTCCCCTATCCTCTTTGGGGCATCTCCAGCTAGATTCCTTGGTCAGCCAGAGTTGCCAATTAAATATGGGGTGGAGACCTTCAGAAGTGAATCTGGAACTCATAGATGCTGTGGGTACTGTGTCTCTCCCCAAGCCCAGCCTAGCCCCTCAACCTGGGCTTTCCAATACAAAATAACCACATATGCTACTTTTCAATTAAAAAAATAGAAAAGAAAAACAAGAAAAAGAAAAAAGGAAAAAAAAAAAGGAGTCCCTTTTAAAAGTCTTTCCCCAACCTGGAAGTTTTGTCAGTGTCAGAATAGAGCATTTAAAGATGTACTTTGGGCTATTGTCTGATAATTACTCTCCAACAGCTTCAATTCCACCCCTCCCAGGGGCCTATGGAAATGAAAAAAGATAAGGTATCAGTGAGAAGCCAGAAGGGACAAAATGTAGGGGAAAAATGGCTTTTTTGGAGACTGGGAATGGGTGCCCACTTTTATTTGCCCCCCTTCTTGGAGCCTAGCCCTTCTTTAGCACCCCAGCTCCCAAAATTAGTTAATTAATTTGTTAATTAATTCTACAGTTGAGGCTGGGTTGAGCACCTCTTCTTGCCCTCAGCAGATTGCTGTTTTTTGGGGGTTTTTTTTTCCCCTTTCAAGGAGCCAGCAGCAAGACAGTCTGTGAGGTCTGGGTGGGGATGGGCGCCAGACCCCTGGTCCAGGGAACTTACAATGTTTGCTGCATTCTCAGCATTTCCTCCAATTCCAAACTTGCAGCCCATGTGTGACTGGTTACTGGAGACCCTGAAAACACAGTTTCATATTGTTCTGGGGTAATTGCCAGCTGCTCTAGGAGACAGACAAAATTCTGCACCTCCCCACTCCACCACTTTGCCCCATCCAACAACATACTCTTTTAAAAATACTGTGTTAAAGAGTAAGTCACAAGGGAATTAAGGAAGTATATTGAGGCAAAAGAAAATGAAAATAAAACAGAAAAATTTATGGGATGCAGCAAAGGCAGTGCTGAGAGGTAAATTTATAGCACTAAATGCTCATATTGAAAAAACAGAGAGACTTCAAATCATAGACTTAACCTCAAAACTGGAAGAACTAGAGGAAGAAGAGAAACCAAATGAAAGTGGGCAGAAAGATGAAAATAGAAAGATTAGAGATAGAGGAAATAAAGAAATATATAATAGAGAGAATCAACAAAGTAAAAGGTGGTTCTTAGAAAATGACAATAAATTCAAAAAACCTTTAGCTTGACTGACAAAGGAAAAAGGAGAGAGGAACAAATAAACAAAATCAGAAATGAGTAAGAGGACATTACTGCCATCCCTGCTGAAATAAAAAGTTCTATAAAGGGGATACTATGAGCAAGTGTACAATGAATTGAATAACATACATGAAATGGAGAAATTCTCAGAAACATTCAAACTATCTACAATGACTTAAGGAAGAAAGAAAAAGCCCTTAACAAACCAATTACTAGTAAAAAAAAAAAAATCAGTTGCTTATCCAAAACCAAGTAAGACATGAAAGCTCAGGACCAGATGACTTCACAGGGAATTTTATGAAACACTGCAAGAAGATTTAATGACAATTCCTTTCAAACTATTCCAAAAATTTGAAGAAGAGGGAACACTTATTATTTCATTTTATGAGGCCAACATTACCCCATATTGAAGCCATATAAAGATACCAGAAGAAAAGAAAACTACAGATGACTACGTTTAAAGAATATAAATGCAAAAAAATATATAAATTTATAAATTTAAAGAATATAAATGCAAAAACAAAAAAAATGATCTTTTTTTTTTGATCAGATGGAGTTTATCCCTGGTATGAAAGCATTGATCAACAGAAGAAAATCAATCAGTGTAATATACCCCATTAACAGAAAGAAGAGAAAAAAACACATGATAATCTATATTGATGCAGAAAAGGCATTTGACAATATCCAGCATAACTTCTTGATGAAAACTTTTAGAGTCACAGGAATACAAGAAAACTTCCTCAACTTTTAGATTAATAGGAATACAGAGAAACTTCCTCAACATCATAAAGGGCATGTACAAGCAACCAACAGGTAACATCCTACTTAATGATGAAAGACTGAAAGATGTTCCTCTATGATCAAGAACAACACAAGCATGAACACTGTCTCCACTACTTTTCAATATTGTAATGGAAGTGCTTGCAGAGCAATTAGGCAAGAAAAAGAAATAAAAATCATCCAAATTGGAAAGGAAAAAGTAAAACTTTCCCTATTTGCAGATACGATCCCATACAGACAAAATCCTGAAAATTCCACAATAAAGCTCCAAGAGCTAATGAATGAATTCCACAAAGCGGCAGGGTACAAGATAGGCACCCAAAAATGGTAGTACTTTTGTACACAAGCACTGAACAACTCGAAGAAAAATCAAGAAAAAATTGTGTTTACAATAGCAACTACAAGAAACAGATACCTAGGAAAAAATTTAACGAAGGATGCAATGCACTTATACACAGAAAACTACAAAACATTGATAAAAGAAATCAAAGAAGATGTAAGTAAATGGAAAAACATTCCATTAGCACAGATTTGTTAATGAAATGTTGTTAAGATCTCAATTCTACCAAAGCAATCTATAGGTTCAACACAATCCCAATCAAACTTTCAACAACCAACTTTGAAGAAAGACAACCATCAAAATTATGTCAAAGGGGGAGGGTGGAGCAAGATGGCGGAGTGCTGAAGTGTGGGTTTTAGTTCCTTCTCCAGGGCAGTAGGTAGAAAGACAGGCACTGCATGGACCAGACACTGCAGAGAAATTTGAATTTGGGAATACTTCATACAACACTCACAAACATGGGGAACAGCTGAGATCAGTGAAATCTGTAAGTTCCCATGGCCAGGGGATCTGTGTCCCTCCCTACTGGGGTCAGTCCCATGAGAGGAGGGACTGTCAGTGCTGGGAACAAGGATGGAGAACTACAGTTGCAGCATTGAAAACTCAGATGGCTGATGAAAAATTAAAGACATAGGTAGACTGAGACCAGATCCTGGATAATCCAGGCACAGTCAGCATGATGGAGAGGAGATAAGGCTAGAAAAAAACAGCAAAAAAACCTCAAAAATGAAAACAGAGAATTTTGGAGTTATGGTGAACATAAAATGTACAAGATGAGAGGAAGCTGTACAGTGATTCAGTGACCTTGAGGATGACAGAATGGAAAACGAAGAACAAAAGAAAGAATGTGGAAAAACAATCAAATTGAACCCCAGGGATATGATAGATATTATAAAACATCAAAATATAAGTCATTTATGGATGTGGCCCTCTCTCTCTAGCTAAGCCAACTTGGCAGGTGAAATCACTACCCTTCCACTATGTGGGATCAGACCCCAGGGGAGTGAATCTCACTGGCAATTTGGAATATGACTCCCGGGGAGGAATGTAGACCTGGCATCATGGGATGGAGAACATCTTCTTGACCAAAAGGGGGATGTGAAAGGAAATGAAATAAGCTTCAGTGGCAGAGAGTTTCCAAAAGGAGCCGAGAGGTCACTCTGGTGGGCACTCTTATGCACAATATAGACAACCCTTTTTAGGTTCTAGTGAATTGAAGAAGGTAGCAGTAAATACCAGAAACTATCAAAGTACAACCCAGAACCCATGAATCTTGAAGATGATTGTATAAAAATGTAGCTCATGAGGGGTGACAATGGGATTGGGAAAACCATGTGGACCACACTCCTCTTTGTCTACTTTATGGATGGATTAGTAGAAAAATGGGGGAAGGAAACAAAGGCACCCAGTGTTCTTTTTTACTTTAATTGCTCTTTTTCACTTTAACTATTCTTCTTGCTATTGTGTGTATGGTAATGAAGGTGTCAGGGATTGACTTTGGTAATGAATGCACAACAGTGTAATGGTACTGTGAACAACTGAATGTACACCTTGTATTGTATGACTGCATGGTATGTGAATATATCCCAATAAAATGAATTTTAAAAAAAGAGTCATTGGTGTTCAAAGGGGAAGACAAGGGTAAAGGTCTAGAGAAAGCATTCAAAGAAATTTTTGGGGTAAAATTCCCAAACCTTCTAAACCACATAAATACACAAATCATAAATGCCCAGCAAACTCCAAATAGAATAAATCCCAATAAGCCCACTCTGAGATATATTCTGACCATATTGTCAAATACTGAAGAGAAGGATCAAGTTCTGAAAGCAGCAAGAGGAAAGCAATTCACCACTTATAAAGGAAACAGTATAATACTAAGCAGTGACTACCCAGAGGCCACCATGGAGGGGACAAGGCAGTGGCATGACATATTTAAAATTCTGAGAGAGAAAAATTGCCAAAAAAGAATTCTTTATCCAGCCAAGCTCCCCTACAAATTTGAAGGAGAGCTTAAATTTTTCACCTAAAAACAAATGCTGAGAGAATTTGTTAAGAAGAGATCTGCCCTACTTGAGATACTAAAGGGAGCCCTACAGACAGAGAAACAAAGAAAGGAGAGAGAGATATGGAGAAAGGAGAAAGGTCCAGTACTAAAGAGATTCAGTATGGGTACATTAAAGGACATTAAGAGAGAGAGGGAAAACATATATCTGATGAACATAAAACAAGGATAGGATGGCTGATTCAAGAAATGCCTTCACAGTAATAACGTTGAATGTAAATGGACTAAACTCCCCAATTAAAAATATAGACTGGCAGAATGGATGAAAAAATAAGAACCATCAATATATTGCATACAAGAGACTCATCTTAGACACAGGGACACAAAGAAATTGAAAGTGAAAGGATGGAAAAAATATTTCATGGAAGCCAAAGCCAAAAAAAAAGCAAGTGTATCAATATTAATCTCAGATAAAATAGACTTTAACTGCAAGGATGTTATGAGAGACAAAGAAGGCCACTACATACTAATAAAAGTGGCAATTCAACAAGAAGAAATAACAATCATAAACGTTTATGCACACAATCAAGGTGCCACAAAATACACAAGACAAAACACTGGCAAAACTGAAGGAAGCAATTGATGTTTCCACAATAATTGTGGGAGACTTCAACACATCACTCTCTCCTATAGATAGATTAACCAGACAGAACACCAATAAGGAAACTGAAAATCTAAACAATCTGATAAATGAATTGGATTTAACAGACATATTTAGAACATTACGTCTCAAATCACCAGGATACACATCCTTCTCTAGTGCTCATGGAACTTTCTGCAGAATAGGCCATATGCTGAGACATAAAACAAGGTTCAATAAATTTTAAAAAAATGAAATTATTCATAACACATTCTCTGAGCACATAGGAATATAATTAGAAGTCAATAACCATCAGAAACCCAGAAAATTCACAATTAACTGCAGATTAAACAACACACTCCTAAACAATCAGTGGGTTACAGAAGAAATAGCAAGATAAATTGCTAAATATATAGAGACAAATGAAAATCAGAACACAACATATCAAAACACGTGGGCTGCAGCAAAAGTGGTACGGGGGGAAATATATAACACTAAATGCATATATGAAAAAGGAAGAAAGCTAAAATCAAAGGACTAATGGAGCAACTGAAGAAGCTAGAAAATTAAGAGCAAACCAATCCTTAACCAAGTAGAAGAAAAGAAATAACAAGGATTAAAGCAGAAATAAATGACATAGAGAAAAAAAATAAAGAGAATAAATGACACCTAAATTTCGTTCTTTGAGAAGATCAAGATGGACAAGCGCCTAGTTAGACTGAGAAAATCAAAAAGAAAGAAGACCCATATAAACAAAATAATGAATTAGAAAGGTGACATTACTGTGGATCCTGAAGAAATTAAAAAAATATATCAGGATACTATGAACAACTGTATGCCAATAAATTGTATACTGTAGAGGAAATGGACAATTCCCTGGAAACATGAACAACTTTGACCAGAGAAGAGACAGAAGACCTCAACCAATCAATCAAAACAAAGAGATAGAATCAGTCACAAAAAGTTTCCCACAAATAAATGTCCAGGGCCAGGGAAATTCTACCAAACTTTCCAAAAAGAACTGACACCAATCTTACTTAAACTCCTTCAAAACATTGAAGAAAATGAAATACTACCTGTATTATTTAGGGTTCTCTAGGGAAACAAAATCAATGAGAGGTATCTATGACTATAAAATGTATAAAAGTTACTCACACAACTGTGGGAATGCATGAGTCCAAATTCTATAGAGCAGTCAGCAAACTGTCAACTACAAGGAAGATGTCCGATGAACTCCTCAGGAAACGAAACGGCAACTTTGATGAAATTCTCAAGAAATGCTTTGCTGGGCAGCTGAAGAAGTGAAGGTCGTCTATCTGTCTCACTTATGAGCCATCAACTGATTAATTGAATTAAATCCAGCCAATTCAATTCCCTCATTGTGGAAGACACACCCTTTGGTGCATCATCAGTCACAGCTGCAGTCAATGGACTGAAGATTTAATAAACCAGCCTGTTGGTTTATTAACCAGCCACAAACATCCTCACAGCAATTGTAAGGCCAGTGTTTGCTTGACCAGACAGCTGGGTACTATCACCTGGCCAAGTTGACTCATGAACCTAACAATCACAGTCCACCCCTTGTCAATTTGGCAGTTATACACATCACCTAAAACCATTCTTTATCCCTAAATAGATAACAATAACAGATATATATTTTGCCTAACAATACTCTGCTGTGCAACATACAACTGGAAATGCACTAAATCTCTCCAGAATAGGGTGCAAGTCCTTGGGTGATATTAGCTCTTAAAATTGATTTCCTTTAGCTTAAATACAGCAAAATGAACAGTACAGGTTATGCCATATGATAAGGGGATAAGATAGAGAAGAAAACAAAGATCTTTGTTTTACAGACAAATACAAACATAATCATAACAAAATGAGGAAGAAATATGCATGCCATCATAGTCCTCATTTCTGTAACTGGTCACATGGCCATAGTTCATATTTATCACTACTTCTTCCACTACCCAGTCAATGTTCCCTTTACCCTCAGCAAGCACTTCAGCTGCCCATGGTTCTTTGCCTGGTGGGCTGACACAAACCTTCATTCCTGAAGTTTTTTGGCCCTTGGTAGTCCTACATGGATTGGTTTGCTGCAGATTTCCATTGACTTTAATCACAGGGCATAGTAGTACTAAGAGAGGCCCTAGGGGATCTCCTGTATTCCAGGAAAATTCTTCTTTACTTCCATTGCATAGTTATGATACTATTTCCCCTTGATAGGATCAATCACCCCAGCCAGTACAGTAATTCCCTTCCTTGCCTGTTGATTCAGAGGCATAAGAAGACCGAAATGGCCAGGCATCAGTCTTAACTTCCAGTTAAATGGGATTATTGTTGTGTTTCGTGGTGGAAGCACTCCTCCTTTTGGAACCAAGACCTATAGACCAGCAGAGCTTAAGCTTGCAGGGACAGGAGGCAAAAGTTTACCTAGTGGATCACTAGGAGTGATAGTGAGTGGTGCCACTCCTCTTTCCACCCCTCAGTTCCTGGACCCATGAATCCTGGCTATGGGAGAAACAGCACCATAGAGTGGATGCTGATTCAGAGCATACACAGCCTCCTGGAGAACACTACCCAAGCCCTACAAGGTATTGCCACCTAGTTGGCAGCATAACTGAGCCTTCAACAGGCCATTCCACCATTCTATCAACCCAGTTGCCTCTGGATGATGGGGAACATGGTAAGACCACAGAATTCCATGAGCATGTGCCCATTCCCTCACTTCATTTGCTGTGAAGTGGGTTCCTTGGTATGAAGCAATGCTGTGTGGAATACCATGATGGTGGATAAGGCATTCTGTAAGCCCATGGATGGTAGTTTTGGCAGAAGCATGTTGTGCAGGGAAGGCAAACCCATATGTGGACTATGTGTCTATTCCAGTAAGAACAAATCACTGCCCCTTCCATGTTAGTGGTCCAGTGTAATCAGCCTGCCACCAGGTAGCAGGCTGATCACCTGGGGAAATGGTGCCATATCAGGGACTGAGTGTGGGTCTTTGCTGCTGGCAGATTGGACACTCAGCAGTGGCTGTGGCCAGGTCAGCCTTAGTGAGTGGAAGTCCATGTTGCTGAGCCCATGCATAACCTCAATCCCTACCACCAGGACCACTTTGTTCATGAGGCCATTGGGCAATGACAGGAGTTGCAGGGGAAAGAGGCTGGTTAGTATCCACCAAATGGGTCATTTTATCCACTTGGTTATTAAAATCTTCTTCTGCTGAAGTCACCCTCTGGTGAGCATTCACATGGGACACAAATATCTTCCCGTTTTTTGCCCACTCAGAGAGGTCTATTCACATACCCCTTCCCCAGACTTCTTTGTCACCAATTTTCCAATCATATTCCATCCAAGTCCCTGACCATCCAGCCAAACCACAGCATCAGCCCATGAATCAGTATACAAATGCACCTCTGGCCAGTTCTCCTTCCAAGCAAAGTGAACAACCAGTGCACTGCTTGAAGTTCTGCCCACTGGGAGTATTTCCCCTCACCACTGTCCTTCAGGGACATCTCAGAAAGGGGCTGCAGTGCTGCAGCTGTCCACTTTTGGGTGGTGCCTGCATATCATGCAGAACCATCTGTAAATCAGGCCTGAGTTTTGTCTTCCTCAGTCAACTGATTGTAAGGAACTCCCCAAAATGCCATAGCTGTGGGCTCAGAAAGAGAAGGTAAGGTGGAAGGAATGGGGGCCACAGGCATTTGGACCATTTCTTCATGTAACTTACTTGTAGCTTCAGGACCTGCTTGAGCTCTATCTGATATATACCATTTCCATTTAATGATGGAGTGCTGCTGTGCATGCCCAACTTTATGGCTTGGTGGATCAGACAATACCCATCTCATGATAGGTAACTCAGGTCTCATGGTAACTTGGTGGCCCATGGTTAAGCATTCCATCTCTACTAAGGCCCAGTAGCAGGCCAAAAGCTCTTTCTCAAATGGAGAGTAATCTACAGAGGATGGTAAAGCTTTACTCCAAAATCCTAAGGGCCTGCATTGTGATTCTCCTATAGGAGCCTGCCAAAGTCTCCAAACAGCATCTCTATTCACCAGTGACACTCCAGCACCACTGGGTCAGCTGGATCATATGGTTCGATGGTCCAAGTGGCAGAGCAGCTTGCACAGCAGCCTGGACCTGTCACAGAGTCTCATCTTGTTCCAGTCCCCACTCAAAACTGGAAGCTTTTCTGATCACTTGGTAAATGGACTGGTGTAGCACACCTAAATGAGGAATATGTTGCCTCCAAAAGCCAAAGAAGCCAGTTAAGCCCTGTGCCTCTTTTTTGGTTGTAGGAGGGGCCAGATGCAACAGCTTATCCTTCATCTTGAAGGAATATCACAACAGGCCCCACACCACTGGACACCTAGAAATTTTACTGAGGTGGAAGGCCCCTGTATTTTTGTTGGATTTATCTCCCATCCTCTGCCATGCAAATACCTTACCAACAAATCTAGAGTAGCTGCCACTTCTTGCTCACTAGGTCCAATCAACATGATATCATCAATACAATGGACCAGTGTGATGTCTTGTGGGAGGGTGAAATGATCAAGATCCCTGTGGACAATATTATGACACAGGGCTGGAGAGTTGATATAATCCTGAGGTAGCACAGTGAATGTAAACTGCTGGCATTGCCAGCTGAATGCAAATGGTTTCTGGTGGTCCTTACTGACAGCAATTGAGAAAAAAGCATTTGCCAGATCAATAGCTGCATACCAGGTAACAGGGGATGTGTTGATTTGCTCAAGCAATGATACCACATCTGGAATAGCAGCTGCAATTGGAGTCACCCCCTGGTTAAGCTTATGATAATCCACTATCATCCTCCACAACCCATCTGTCTTCTGCACAGGCCAAATAGGAGAGATGAATGGGGATGTGTTGGGAATCACCATCCCTGCATCCTTCAAGTCCTTAAGAGTGGCATTAATCTCTGCAATCCCTCCAGGAATCCAGTATTGCTTCTTGTTTACTATTTTTCTAGGCAGGAGCAGTTCTAGTGGCTTCCACTTGGCCTTTCCCACCATAATAGCACCTCACTCCACAAGTCAGGGAACCAATGTGAGGATTCTGCCAGTTGCTGAATATGTCTATTCCAATTATGCATTCTGGCACTGGGGAAATAACCACAGAATGGGTCCAGGGACCCACTGGACCCACTGTGAGATGGACCTGAGCTAAAACTCCATCAATCACCTGACCTCCATAAGCCCCAACTCTGACTGGTGAACCAGAGTGATGTTTTGGGTCTCCTGGAATTAATGTCACTTCTGAAACAGTGTCTAATAATCCACAAAATATCTGACCATTTCCTTTTCCCTAATGCACAGTTACCATGGTAAAATGCTGTAGATCCCCCTGGGGAAGGCTGGGAGGAAGATTAATGGTATAAATTTTTGGCAATGTAACAGGGTCCTTCCCCAAGGGTACCTGGCCTTCCCTTCATTCAAGGGGCTCTGGATCTGTATACTGTTTGAAGTCTGGGAATTGATTAAGGTGCCATGACTCTGTTTTTGTAATTCAAGGGAGACTTTTGTTCACATGGCCAAGAATTCTTCTGCCTATATAGTTCAAACAAAAATTTAGTTGATTGCCCATCTATTTTCTACTTGGTACTCCATGATCCACTAGCCAACACCATAACTCTCTGTGAGTCATATTATTTTGATTGCTGCTTTGAGCCTGTTTTCCATTATGGTAACCACACTCACCTTGTCTGTGGCAATTAACTGCAGCCACTTGGTTTCTGCCAACTCAGGACCTGATTATCCCCATTGTGTTTAAGGATTCCAGTTCAGTGACAGCAGTTCCTACAGTAATATCTGACCTACAGAGAAGGGTGACTACAGAGCTCTTCAGGGATGAGGGAGCTAGTCTCACAAATTTATTTCTCACAGTCCTGGTAAAATGCGTGTCCTTTGGACATTCCAGGGGTGTGTGAGCAGGTCTTCCATGATAAATCCACTCTAATATTCCAATCTCTCTAAGCCTTTTAATCCCCTTCTCCACATTGTAACAGGGTATTTCAACCTCTGGTAATGCCAGCCACCTTTTGATCCATCTTTCAGTCAACCACCCAAACAAGCTGTCAACACCCTTTCTAACCCCTTGAGCTACACCACTGAATGCAGAATCTCTGCTTAGTTGGCCCATATCAGTAAATTCAGCCTGATCCAACCTTATATTTCTTCCACCATTATCCCACATCATTCATATCCATTCCCACACATATTCCCCTGGTTTCTGTCTGTATAAGTTGAAAAACTCATACAGTTCTTTTGGAGTATAGCATAGTTCTTCATGGGTCACACTTTGTACCTCACCCTTCAGGGCATCTTGGGAATTTAGTCTAGTTATAGGTCTTGAAGCAAAGACTGGTGGTGGGGGTGGGTCATGAAAAGAGTTAGAATTATCCCTCAAGCCATTTACCTCAGGACATTCTGTTGCATTTTTATCTCTTAAAACAGGATTAATCTCTCCATATGGAGGGGTGAGGGCTTCTTCCTCAGGGCAGGTGATTACAGGCTTAGCAGGCACTGAAGAGTTAATCTCTTTAGGTGGGGGTTGGTGGCAGGCTCCTTAGGGCAGACTGGAAGTGGGGAAGCTGTTTCCTCAGGACAGCCCTCTACAGATAAATCTAATGACTCAGCAGAATCCAGGGTTCCAATGTCCTCACTGCCATTACTGTCAATCCATATGTCCCCATCCCAAGTTTCAGGATTCCATTCTTTTCCAATCAATGCCTTTACGTTAACAGCAGACACCTTGAGAGTTTGAGATTTTAGTTTATGTTGTAAATCTGCTATTTGCACAATGAGAGTCTGCATCTGGTTTTCAGAAACCTCAAGTCTGTGGGAAAGGGAAATAAGATCACCTTTCAGAGCACACAGAAACCTTTACATCTTTCATATGGTGTGTAAGTTTTGAATTTGAAGCCTTTAGCTCATCCCTTTCTCTTACAACTTTATCCAAAGTATCTAAGAGCAGCCAGCCAACATCATATTACCTCTTAATTCTGCAAAACTCTGTGAAGATGTCAAAAACACTGTCATCCATAACCTTGCTTCTTACTAGAGTATGATCAGGAGAATCAAATGGTGCTGTTTTGCATATCTCCTTTGTCAATTCATGCCATGGACTGTCAGTGCCCTCTCGATTACTGGAAATAGAGTCATTAGTGCCTTTGAATCTAATCAGAGAAGAAAATAAATTGTAAAAGCCAATTTTAAGATTCTGGTTCTCAAGAACCACTCCCAGTACCAAGTTGTATTAGTTAGGGTTCTCTAGGAAAACAGAATCAATGGGAGGTATCTAAGACTATAAAATATATAAAAGTGACACACACAATGGTGGGTATGCATGAGTCCAAATTCTGTAGAGCAGTCAGCAAATTGTCAACTCCAAGGAAGATGTCCAATGAACTCCTCAGGAAATGAACCAGCAACTTCGACGAACTCTTCAGGAAATGAACTGGGATCTTTGATGAACATGTTCAATGAACTCCTCAGGGAACAAACTGGCAACTTTGATGAACTCCTCAGGAAACACTTTGCTGGGCACCTAAGGAAGAAGTGAAGGTCATCTATCTGTCTTGCTTGTAAGCCTTCAATGGATTAATTGGATTATATCCAGATAATTGCATACTCTCATTGTGGAAGACACACCCTTTGGTGAGTCATCAGTCATACCTGCAGTCAATTGACTAATGATTTAAAAAAACAGCCTGTTGGTTTATTAACCGGCCACAAACATCCTCATGGCAATTGTTAGGTCAGTGTTTGCTTGACCAGACAGCTGGGTACCTGGCCAAGTTGACACATGAACCTAACCATCACACTACATAACACATTTTATGAAGCTAACAACAATCTAATATCAAAACCAGGCAAAGATGCTACAAAAAGGAAAACTACAAGCCAATCTCCCTAATTAATATAGATGCAAAAATCCTCAACAAAATACTTGAAAATCGAATCCAAAGACACATTAAAAAAATCATACACCATGACCAAGTGGGGTTTATTCCAGGCATGCAAGGATGGTTCAACATAAGAAAAACAATCAATGTACTACAACACATTAAAAACTCAAAAGAGAAAAATCAATTGATCATCTCAATAGATGCTGAAAAAGCATTTGACAAAATCCAACATCCCTTTTTGATAAAAACACTTCCAAAGGTAGGAATTGAAGGAAACTTCCTCAACATGATAAAGAGCATATATGAAAAACCCACAGCCAGCATAGTACTCAATGGTGAGAGACTGAAGCCTTCCCTCTAAGATCAGGAACAAGACAAGGATGCCCGCTGTCACCACTGTTATTCAACATTGTGCTGGAAGTGCTAGCCAGGGCAATCCGGCAAGACAAAGAAATAAAAGGCATCCAGATTGGAAAAGAAGAAGTAAAACTGTCATTGTTTGCAGATGATATGATCTTATATCTAGAAAACCCTGAGAAATCGACGATACACCTACTAGAGCTAATAAACAAATTTAGCAAAGTAGCGGGATACAAGATTAATGCACATAAGTCAGTAATGTTTCTATATGCTAGAAATGAACAAACGGAAGAGACCCTCATGAAAAAGATACCATTTTCAATAGCAACTAAAAAAAAATCAAGTACCTAGGAATAAACATAACCAGAGATGTAAAAGTCCTACTCAAAGAAAAATATATAACTCTACTAAAAAAATAGAAAGGGATATTAAAAGATAGAAAAAATATTCCATGTTCATGGATAGGAAGGCTAAATGTCATTAAAATGTCAATTCTATGCAAACTCATCTATAGATTCAATGCAATCCCAATCAAAATTCCAAAAACCTATTTTTCAGACTTGTAAAAGCTAGTTATCAAATTTATTTGGAAAGGGAAGAGGCCTCAAATTGCTAAAAACACTCTAAAAAAGAAAAACCAAGTGGGAGGACTTACACACCCTGGCTTTAAAGCTTATTATAAAGCCACAGTAGTCAAAACAGCATGGTAGTGGCACAAAGAAAGATGTATTGATCAGTGGAATTGAATTGAGAATTTGGGGATAGACCCCCAGATCTACAGCTGACTGAACTTTGATAATGCCCCCAAAGCCACTGAACTGAGAAATAACAGTCTTTTCCACAAATGGGGCTGGGAGAGTTGGATATCCATATTCAAAAGAATGAAAGAGGACCCCTAACTCACACCCTACACAAAAATTAACTCAAAGTTAATCAAAGACCTTAATATAAAAGGGAAACATCTTCAAACCATGTATTAGGTGGCCACTACTGAGACCTTACTCATAAAGCACAAGCAACAAAAGAAAAAGTAGGTAAAAGGGAACTCCTCAAGCTTAGAACTTTCTGCACCTCAAAGGAATTTGTCAAAAGGGTGAAGAGGCAGCCAAATCAATGGGAAAAAATTTTGGAAACCAAGTATCTGAAAAATGACTGATTTACATATATAAAGAAATCCTACAACTCAATGACATTGGTACAGACAGCCCAATTATAAAATGGGCAAAAGATATGAAAAGACAGTTCTCTGAAGAGGAAATATAAATGGTGAAGAAACACATGAAAAAACATTCAGCTTCACTAGCTACTAGAAAGAAGCAAATTAAGACCACAACAAGATACCATCTCACACCAATTAGAATGGCTGTCATTAAACAAACAGGAAACTAAAAATGCTGAGGGGATATGGAGAAATTAGAACTCTTATTCATTGTTGATGAGACTGTATAATGGTTCAGCAACTCTGGAAGACAGTCTGGCAGTTCCTTAGAAAACTAGATATAGAGGTACCCTTCAATCCAACAATTTCACTTCTCGGTATATACCCAGAAGATCTTAAAGAAGTGAAATGAACAGATATCTGCATGGCAATGTTCATAGCAGCATTATTCACAATTGCCAAGTGATGGAAACAACCCAAATGTCCTTCAACAGATGAGAGGATAAAGAAAATGTGGTATATACACACAATGGAATATTACTTGGCAGTAAGAAGGAACAATGTCGTGAAACATATGACAACATGGATGAAACTCGAAGACATAATACTGAGCGAAATAAGCCAGGCACAAAAAGAAATATTATATGCTAACACTAATGTGAACATTAAAAAATGTAAAATAAATGGTTTGTAATGTAGAATGTAGGGGAACTAGCAATAGAGATAAATTAAAGAAGGGGGAATGATAACCCAATAAGAACAGATATGCTACTGTGGGTAAATTTAACATTCTGGGAATGCCCAGGAATGACTAAGGTTTGTTAATTTCTGGTGGGTATGGTAGGAACAAGTTCACAGAAATGTTGGTATATTAGGTTATTTTCTTGGGGTAGAGTTGGAACATGTTGTAAGTAAAGTATTTTATTATTGTAAAGTAAAGTTATTTTAGGTTAGTTGTCTTTTTCTTACACCCTTATTACAGTTTGTCTGAAAATTTTTTATTGTATTTTATTAACATTTATTTATATAGTTAATAGTTAATTTTTAAAACAGTGTTAACTTCTAAAAAAATTAAAACTATGAAAAAATATTCAGAGCCCCCCTGAGGAGCTGGTGAAGAATGCAGAGGTGTTAGGGTTAACAATATCGATGGTTGCTGACATGCTCACAGACATACGGGACTGGTGGTTTGATGGGCTGAGCCCTCTACCATGGGACTTGCCTTTGGGAAGACTGTTGATGCAAAGGAGAGATTAGGACTGCCTATAATTGTGCCAGAGCATCTCCTTCTGACTACTTCTTTATTGCTCAGATGTGGCCCTCTCTCTGTAGCTAAGCCAACTTGGCAGGTGAAATCACTGCCCTCCCCCCTACATGGAATATGACACCCAGGGGACTAAATCTCCATGGCAACCTGGAATACGACTTCTGGGGACGAATCTAGACCCAGCATCGTGGGATGGAGAACATCTCCTTGACCAAAAGAGGGATGAGAAAGGAAATGAAATAAGTTACAGTGGCAGAGAGATTCCAAAAGGAGCCTAGAGTTCACTCTGGTGGGCCCTCTTATGCACAATATAGACAACCATTTTTAGGTCCTAATGAATTGGTATATCTAACAGTAAATGCCTGAAACTATCAATATACAACCCAGAACAGTTGAATCTTGAAGATAATTGTATAAACATGTAGCTTATTAGGGGTGACAATGTGATTGGGAAAGCCATATGGACCATAGTCCCCTTTGTCCTTTGTATGGATGGATGAGTAGAAAAATGGGGGCAAAAATTGCATCCAGTGTTCTTTTTTACTTTAATTATTCCTTTTCACTTTAATTTCTTACTATTTTTTGTGTGTGGTAAGGAAAATGTTCAAATATTAATTTTGGTGATGAATAGACAACTATATATTTGTACTGTGAACAACTGAATATATGCTTTGTGTGACTGCATGGTAGCTGAATATATCTCAATAAAATTGAATTAAAAATTATATGGAAGGATAAGAGACCTGGAATAGCCATAGGTATTCTGAAAAACAAGAATGATGCTAGAGGACTCACATTGTCTGATCATATAACTAATTAGAAAGCCATAGTAATCAAAACAGCATAGTAGTGGCACAAAAAAAGACATAGAGCAATGGGATAGAATTGAGGACTCAGAAACTAACACTTACATTTATGGTCAGCTGATTTTTAAATTCAATTTTATTGAGATATATTCACATACCATACAATCATCTATGTTCTACAATCAACTGTTCACAGTACCATCCTATAGTTATACCTTCATCACCCCAATCTACTTTTGACCCCTTTCCATGCACCAGTAAGTATCAGAATCAGAATAAGAACTAAAAGTAAAAAAGAACACCCAAATCATCCCCCCATCCCACCCTATTTTTCATTCAGTCTTTGTCCCCATTCTTCTACTCATCCATCCATACACTGGACAAAGGGAGTGCAGTCCAAAATATTTTCACAATCACATTGTCACCCCTTGTAAGCTATATGGTTACACAATCATCTTCAATAGTCAAAGCTACTGGGATGGAGTTTGATAACATCAGATATTTACTTCTGGCTATTCCAATACATTAAATCCTAAAAAGTGTTATTTATAGTGCATAAGAGTATCCACCAGAGTGATCTCAACTTTATTTGAAATCTCTCAGTCACTGAAGCTTTATCTCATTTCAATTTGCAACCACCTTTTGGTCAAGAAGATGTTCTCAATCCCACAAAGCCAGGTCCAGATTCATCCACGAGAGTCATATCTGATGTTTCCAGGGAGATTCACACCCCTGGGAGTCAGGTCCCATGTAGGGGGGAAGGCAGCAAGATCACCAACCAAGGTGGCTTGGGTAGAGAGAGAGGGCCACATCTGAACAACAGAGGCACTCAGGGGGAGATTGTTAAGCAGAATTATAAGCATTTCCCTGTTAGGCTGTGCTCTAGGATTCAATTCTGAGTTTACATAATGTAAGTAGTCCATATTGGTGAGAGATAATAGCATTTGCCTTGGTTTGTGGTGTACTTTACTCAAAATGCTGTTTACAGGATCCAATCAGTTCGTGGCATCTCTCATACCTTCACTCCTTCTCCTAGTTTCTCCTTCTTTCATACTTCTAAGTATGGCCCCCACATACTTAGCTTCCTGTGGAACCACCAAATGGACCTCCAGAAAGGCTATACCATTCTGCCTCTTCATCTACAGTAAATGGGTACATCACTCCCTCCATGTTTTCTCCAGGACTTTTACACATATTTATAATTTTTCCTACAATTTTATAGGGATATATTCACATACCATACAATTATCCACAGTGTACAATCAGTTGTTCACAATATTCTCATACAGTTGTACATTTATCACCACAGTCAGCACTTGACAATATTGATTAGTATGAAAAAGATTTTTTGGTGAATAAAAAAGATAAAAAGAAAAATAAAATGTCAAACAATACAATATAATAGGAAGGATAGAAAACAACACCACTACCAAGAATCCCATATCCTTCCCTTATATCCCCTTGTCATACACATTTAACTCTCATATATATTAATGGAAGCATATTACAATGTTACTGTTGACCATAGACTCCAGTTTCCTTTGACTATGTTTTTCCCAAATACCATTCCTTTTCCAACACTCTGTGTGGTGACCTTCATTTGTTCTCCCACATGTAAAAACATTTTTATATTTGTACATTTAGCAGCAGTCATTGGCCACTCCAGTTTTGCCAAGTTATACAGTCCCAATCTTTACCATCTATCTTCACCTCTGGTGTCTATATTCCCCTATCCCAACTCTTTTAGCTTTACTCACAGACATCTGTGTTCAGTGTACTTACAATATTGTGCTACATTCACACAGTATTATCCTATCTATTTCTGGTTCTATACAAGCAGTCCTACTGGACATTCTGTAGTCCTTCAGCATCAAATGCCTTATCTCTACCCTCTTTCTATCTCCTGGTGACTTGTGTTATCAGCTTTTAACTCTCAAAGTTTGCTCCTTAATATTAGTTCATATTAGTGAGACCATACAGTATTTGTCCTTTATTTCTGGTTAACTTCACTCAACATAATGTCCTCGAGGTTCATCCACCTCATTATATGCTCCAAGTCTTTGATCTGTCTTACAGCTGCATAGTATTCCATCATGTGTATGTACCACAGTTTGTTTATCCACTCATCCATTGATGGACATTTGGGCTGTTTCCATCTCTGGGCAATAGTGAATAATGCTGGAATAAATATCAGTTTACAAATGGAATAGCTTGGTCACATGGCAGATCGATACTTATTGAGGAATCTCCATCCTGGCTTCAAGAATGGTTGCACCATTTTACATTCCCACCAACAAAGAATTAGTGTGCCTTTTTCTCCACATCCTCCCCACCACTTGTAATTTTCTGTTTGTGGATAATGGCTATTCTTGTAGGTGTGAGATGGTATCTCACTGTGGTTTTGATTTGCATGTCCCTAATAGCCAGTGAAGGTGAGCATTTTTTCATCTGTTTTTGAGACATTTGTATTTCCTCTTTGGAAAAGTGTCTGTACATATCTTTTGCCCATTTTCTAATTGGGTTGTTTGTCTTTCTGTTGCTGAGTTGTAAGATTACTTTATATATTTGGGATATTAAACCCTTCTCTGATATGTGGTTTCCAAATATCATCTCCCATTTTGTAGGCTGCCTTTTTACTTTTCTAACAAAGTCCTTTGATGTAGAAAAGTGTTTGAGTTTGAGGAGATCCCATTTGTCTATTTGTTCTTTGGTTGCTCATGCTTTGGATGTAAAGTCCAGGAAACCACATCTTATCACAAGATCTTTAAGATATTGCCCTACATTTTCTTCTAAGAGTCGTATGGTCTTACCACTTATGTTTAGGTCTTTGATCCAACTGGAGTTAATTTTTGTATAAGGTGTAAGTTAGGAGTCCTCTTTCATTGTTTTCAAAATGGATACCCACTTCTCCAAGCACCATTTTTTGAAGAGGCTGCTCTGTCCCAGTTGCTTTGGCTTGACTGCCTTATCAAATATCAGTTGTCTGTAGATGCAAGAGTCTACTTCTGAACATTCAATTTGATTCCATTGGTTGATATCTCTGTCCTTATGCCAGTAGCATGCTGTTTTGAGCACTGTAGCTTTGTAATATGCTTCAAAGTAAGGTAGTGTGAGACCTCCCACATCGTTCATCTTTCTCAAGATATTTTTGGCTATTCAGGGCAATTTGCCCTTCAAGATAAATTTGGTTATTGGTTTTTCTATTCCTGCAAAGTAAGTTGTTGGGATTTTAATTGGTATTGCATTGAATCTATAAATCACTTTAGGTAGAGTTGACATCTTATTTAGCTGGCATTATATTTAGTCTTCCAATCCATAAACATGGAATGTTTTTCCATTTTTTTTAAGTCCTGTTCAATTTTTTTAGCAGTTTCTTGTAGTTTTCTTTAAATAGGTCTTTTTTGTCCTTGGTTAAGTTTATTCCTATATACTTGATTCTTTTAATTGCTATTGTAAATGGAATTTTTTATTTCTTCCTCTTGTTGCACACTACTTGTTTATAAGGGCACTACAGATTTTTGCATGTTGATCTTGTTGCCTGTCAATTTTCTGTAATCATTGATTAGTTCTAATAGCTTTGCTGTAGACTTTTCTACATTTTCTACGTATAGAATCATGTCATCTGCAAAGAAAGTTTTACTTCTTCCTCTCCAATTTGGATGTCTTTTATTTCTTTTTCTTGCCTAATTGCTCAAGCTAGAACCTCCAGTACAATGTTGAATAACAATGGTGACAGTGGGAATCCCTGTCTTGTTCTTGATCTTAGAGGAAAGTTTTCAATCTCTTCCCATTGAGGATGAGGTTAGCTGTGGGTTTTTCATATATTGCCTTTACCATATTGAGAAAATTCCCTTCTATTCCTATACTTTGTAGAGTTTTCATCAAGAAAAGATGTTGAATTTTGTCAAATGCCTTTTCTCCATCTATTGAGATGATCATGTGATTCTTTTGCTTTGATTTATTGATGTGGTGTATTACATTAATTGATTTTCCTATGTTGAACCACCCTTGCATACATGGAATAAACCCCATTTGGTCATGTTGCATAATTCTATTAATGTGCTGCTGGATTAGATTTGTGAGTATTTTGTTGAGGACTTTTGCATCTATATACATTAAAAAGATTGGTCTATAATTTTATTTTTTGTAGTATCTTTCCCTGATTTTGGTATTAAGGTGATGTTGGCTTCATAGACTGAGTTGATTTGCATATGTTCCTGATTCTGTTTGAGCCCTGCCCTTCTCCATATTATGTTCACTGGAACTCCAAAAAAATCTCTGTTCTTTTTTTTGTTTTTTTGTTTTTTGTTTTTTGCTGTTTTTACTAGCCCTATCTTGTCTCTGCTAGCTGACTGCTCCCACATTCTCTGGTGCCTGGTCTCAGTCTATCTATGGTTGGAGTTCTTTTTTTGGGAGACTGAGCTTTTCAGAGCTGCAACTACAGTTCACCCTCCTGGTTCCCAGCACTGATGGTCCCTTCTCCCTAGGGACTGTGCCTGGCAGGGATGGGTGCAGGCCCCCTCACCATGAGAATGCACAGATTTCACTTATCTCAGCTGCTCCACACATGTGTGAGTGTTGTATGAATCATGCCCAAGCTCAAATTCCTCTGTGGTGTCCAGTCCACACAGTTCCTGGCTATTTACCAACTGCCCCTGAGGAGTAACTAAAACACACCTCACTGCTCTGCCTTCTTGCCCTGCCCTCCATGGCCAACTGATTTTTGACATGGGGCAAAGATGATTCACTTGCCTAAGAATAGTTTCCTTAACAAATGGTGGTGGGAAAACTGGATCTCCATTTGCAAAAGAAAGGAGGGCTTCACTTCAAACTTTATACAAAAATCAACACAAATTTGACAAAAAAACCTAAATATAATAGCCAGAACTATCAAAAACATAGAAGAAAACATGGGATGCACCTTCAGGGCCTTGTGTTAGGCAACAGTTTCTTAGACATTA
The DNA here is from genome assembly GCF_015220235.1 of Choloepus didactylus. NCBI lineage: Eukaryota > Metazoa > Chordata > Mammalia > Pilosa > Megalonychidae > Choloepus > Choloepus didactylus. The sequence continues at coordinate 43,483,452 of NC_051335.1, read as the reverse complement.
CACCCAAAGCACAAGGAACAATAGAAAAATTAGGTAAATGGAACCTAATCAAAATTTAAAACTTGTGCTCCTTAAAGTACTTCATCATGAAAGTAAAATGACAACCTATATCCAATGTAACCACATATCCAATAAAGGTTTAATATCCAGAATATATAAAGAAATCCTTCAACTTAACAATCAAAAAGACAAAAATGATGATTCAAAAATAGGCAAAAGACTTGAATAGACAACCTCCAAAGAGTATATACAAATGGCCAAAAAAAAAAAAAAAAAAAAAAAAAAACAACTTGAAAAGATATCATTAGCCATCAGGGAAATGCAAATCAATACCACAGTAAGATACTACGTCACATCCATTAGAATGGCTGCAATTAACAAAATGGAAAGTTAAAAGTGTTGGGGAGGATGCAGAAAAATAAGAACACTCATTCATTGCTGCTGGGAAGGTAAAGTGTTGCAATCACTGTGGAAAACAGTTTGACAAGTTCCTCAGAAAGCTAAGTATAGAATTTCCATATGGCCCAGCAATCCCACTACTAGGTATATACCCACAAGAATTGAAAGCAGGGACTTGAGCAGATATTTGTACACCAATGTTCATAGCAGTATTATTCACCATTGCCCAAAGATGCAATGTCATTCAGCTGTAAAAAGGATGAAGTCTTGATTCATGTGATAATGTGGATGAACACTGAAGATATCAACTTGTTTGAAATAATCCTTGCACAAAAGTACATATATTTTATGATCTCCCTAATTTGAAATAATTAGAATGACCAAACTCATAGGGCCAGAATCTAGAATATAGCTTTTCAAAGGACAGATGAGGTGGGGATAGAGAATGGAAAATTGAATCTTAAAATGTACAGGGTTCCTACTTGGAATGATGGAAATGTTTTGGTAATGGATGGCTGTAAATGTAGCACAACATTGTGAATGTAATTAGCAGCACTGAAATATATATATGTGTATGTGTATATATACACATATGATTAAAAGGGGAAATGTTAGATTTTATACATGCTAACAAAATAAAATTTTATTTTGAATATTCATGGAACTACACTACCCAGACAATGAACCTGAAGTTAAACTATGGACTATAGCTAATAATTCAATTACTAAAAAGCACTATCATCAATTGTGACAAATAGTTCACACCAATGCAAGGTGTTAATAACAAGGTGGGAATCCTATATTTTATTGTTCTGTAAATACACAATCTCTCTAATAATGAAAGTAAAAGAAGATATCACAAGAGAAATTAGAAAATATTTTAGAGATTAATCTAAAATATAAACAAAACTTATAAAAAATTATGGGATGCTGTGAAGAAAGGGTCAAGACAGAAATTTATAGCAGTACACTCTCACATTAAAAAAGAAGAAATATCTCAAATAAAGAATATAACTTCAAACTTTGAAGAACTGCTAAGAGAAAAGAAAACTAAACCCAAAGATTGGACAAGGAAGGAAGATAACTGAGAAAAATGAAATAGAAGATAGACAAACAGAATCAACAAAACCTAAAGTTGGTTCTTTGAAAAGATCAATAAAATTGACAAATCCTTAACTGAAGTGGTAAACTGTAAAAAAAGAGAGATGCTGCAAATAACTAAAATTAAAATGAAATGGGATTATTACTACTGATGTTACAGAAATAAAACATTAAATGGGAATAATATAAAAATTTGTACACCAATTTATATAATTTAGGTGAAATGGACAAACTCTTCAAAAATAAAAATTACCTAAAAAGACTCAAGAAGAAATAGAAAATTTCAACAGACCTATAATGAGTGAAGAGATTGAATCATTAATTAAAATCCCTCAACAGAAAAAAAAAGTCAAGCACTGAGACTTTCACTGGCAAGTTTTACCAAGCATTCAGAGTATTATCACCAATCTTTCTCAAGGTCTTCCACCAAACTGAAGAATACAGGACATACCCTACCTCATTCTATGGGGCCAACATTAGCTGGATTCCAAGACAGATAAAAACAAGACACCTTGGCAGGTGATCTCACTGCCCTCCCCACCTACATGGGACCTGACTCCCAGGGGTGTAAATCTCCCTGGCAATGCAGGACATGACTCCCAGGGATGAATCTGGACCCAGCATCATGGGATTGAGAATATCTTCTTGACCAAAAAGGAGATGCAAAATGAAACAAAATAAAACTTCAGTGGCTGAGAGATTTCAAATGGAGTTGAAAGGTCACTCTGATGGACATTCTTATGCACAATCTAGATAACACATTTTAGGTTTTAATGTATTGGAATAGCTAGAAGTAAATACCTGAACTATCAAACTCCAACCCAGTAGCCTTGAATCTTGAAGATGATTGTATAACAATGTAGATTACAAGGGGTGACAGTGTGCTTGTGAAAACCTTGTGGATTTCACTTCCTTTATCCAGTGTATGGATGGATGAGTAGAAAAATGGGGACAAAAACTAAAAAAAAAAAAATAGGGGGGATGGGGGGACATGACTTGGGAAATTTTCAATTTTTATTTTTTATTCTTATTCTGATTTTTTCTGGTATAAGGAAAATGTTCAAAAATAGATTGGGGTGATGAATTCACAACTATATTATGGTACTGTGAACAGTTGATTGCACACCATGGATGATTGTATGGTATGTGAATATATCTCAATAAAACTGAATTTAAAAAAAAACAAGGCAAGAAAGGTAATTTAGAGTCCAATCATCCATTTAACTATAGATGCAAAGTTCCTTTATAGTGCTAGAAAAACAAATACAACAGCATATTAAGAGGATTATACACCATGTTCAAGTGGGATTTCTCCCAGAAATGCAAAATAGAAAAATTTATCAATATATTATGTCACATTAGTATAATGAATGAAAAAAATACATTGTAACATAAATTGATACAGAAAATACGTTTGTCAAAACCTAGTATCCTTTCATGATATAATCACCCAGAAAACTAGAAAATAGAAGGGAACTTCCTCAAAATGGTAAAAGACGTATATGAAACCCCACATTAACATCATAATCAATGTTGAAAGACTGAAAGTTTTCCTCTTAAGATCAGGGAAAAGATAAGGATGCCAGCTGTCATCACTGCTATTCAACATTGTATGGAAATTCTAGCTTGGACAGTTAGGCAAGAAAAAGATGCAAAAGGCATCTAATTCAGAAAGGAAAAAGTATAAATATTTCTATTCACAGATGACATGATCATCTATATATAAAATTGCAAAGGCTCCATGAGAAAGCTTCTAGAATAAACAATCTAGTAATCCATAAAAGTTGGAAGGCACAAGATGAAAATTCAAATTTAACTTATGTTTCCATACACCAGTAGTGAACAATCTGAAAAGAAAATCAAGAAAGAAATTCTATTTACAATAGCAACAGAAAGTATAAAATAAGTAAGAAAAAAATTAATTCAAGGCAGTGAATATCTTGCATACTGAACATTACAAAACATTGCTCAAAGAGTATGAAAGAGTTTGGTGGTTCCTCAGAAAGTTAAGAATAGAATTTCCTTTTGACCTACTAATCCCACCTCTAAGCATACAACCAAAACAATTGAAAGCAGGTAATTGGACAGATATTTTCACACCAATGTTCATAGTGGCATTATTCACAGTTGAAAAAGATGGTAGCAACCCAAGTGTCCATCAACTGATGAATGGATAAACAAATGATGGTAAATACATAGAATGTAATTTTATTCATATGTAAAATTAAATGGAGTTCTGATACATGCAAATATATGGATGAATCTTGATGAAGTTATGTTAACTGAAATAAACCAGACACAAAATACAAGTATTGCATGAACTCATTGATATGATATAATTACAATAAGCAAATTTCTGATTCAGAAACTAGAATACAGGTTACAGGGGGCCAGGGTTGGGTGGGGAATGAGGAATTAATGCTTAATTGGTAGGGAAATTCTGGGGTGATGGAAAAAGTTTTGGAAATGGGAGATGGTGAGTGTAGCACACAATGGAGAATGTAATTAACACCACTGAATTACATGTTTGTGGTTCAAAGTGGAAATTTTAGGTTGTATATATTGAACTAGAATGAATTTTTTTTTAAAAAACATGGGAATGTAAACACAAGTGGTAAACCCTAATGTAATCTATGACTATAGAGAATAGTATAATTATAATTTTGTTCCATCAGTTGAAACAAAAGAAACACACTAATAATGCAAGTGTTAATAGCAGGGAAAACTGTGTATGTGAGGGGATTATTCAGAAACTTTGTATATTTGGCATAATTTTTCTGTAAACCTACAAAATCTCTAATAAAAAATTGTGAATACATTTCTACAAGAAGTGAAGGAAGAACTAAATAAATGGAAAGATATCCAATATTCCTTGATTGTAAGTTTTAATATTGTTATGATGTCAAAACAAATCAATGTAACCTGCATATTCAAAACAGATCCTATTGAATTCCATAAACCCTATTTACTGAAATGTAAAAGGTGTTTCTCCCATTCTAACAAATTGAAATGGGCCCAGATAGCCAAAATTATTGAAAAAAAAGAACTAATTGGAAGAATCACATGTCCTGATGTCAAACTTACTACAAAGCTAGTTATCAAAACAGTATGCTACTAGTACAAGGACAGACCTTCAGGCAAATAGAATAGAATGGAGAGTTCAGAAAAATGATACACCAATATTGCCAATTGATTTTTGACAAGGTTGCCAACATCATTCATGGAGAAAAGGATAGTCTCTTCAGTAAATAGTGCAAAGAGAACTGGATTTCCACATGCAAAAGAATTATGTTGAACACCTACCTCACACAATAACTAAATATTAATTCAAAATGGATTAATGACCAAAATATGAAACAAAATCATAATATTCATAGAAGATATTTTAGGAGAAATCTTCAGGTTTTTTGATTTGGCAATGAACTCTTACATAGGATGGCAAAAGTATGTGTAACAAAAGAAATATAGATACATTAGACCATCAAAATAAAACAGTTTTGTGCTTGAAGAATATTATCAAGAGAGTGAAAAGGACAACCCACAAAACAGAGGAAATATCAGGAAGCACAAATCTGGTAAGTGTTTAATATATAGAATATATAAAGAACTCCTACAACCCAACAAAAAATGACAAAAAAAAAAAACAATATAAAAATGGGCAAAGGACTTGAATAGACATTACTTCAAAGAAGATATGTAAATGTCCAATAAGAACATGAAAACATACTCAATATCACTAGTCTTTAGGGATATGCAACTGAAAACCACACATTACCAATTCACAGTACAATAATGGCTATTTTTTTATTACAGAAACTGTGTGTTTACAGAGAAGCCACGTATAAAATACAGGGTTACACTAATACCACCCTATATCACCCTATTATCAACTTGCAGTAGTGTGGTATATTTGTTACAGTTGATGAAAGCACATTTAGACTTGTACTAACTATAATCTATGGTTTACCTTAGGGTTCACTGTTTGTTTTGTACACTCCAAAGGATTTTTGAAAACTTTTATTCTAGTAACATATGCAACCTTTTAACCCCATTCACATATATAATTCACTAATGTTAATTATAGTCACAATGTTGTATTACCATCATCTCCATCAATTTCTGAACTTTTTCCATCATCTCAGACAGAAACTGTACAATTTAAGCATTGATTTCCTTTTCCCTACAACCACACTATCCCTTGATTACCTATATTCTAGATTTTGACTCTAGGAGTTTGTTTATTCTAATTATTTCATATCAGTGATATACATTTGACAAATGATAGTCACATTTGTCCTTTTGTGACTGGATTATTTCACTAAACATGATGTCTTCAAGATTCACTCATGCTGTTGCATGTATCAGAACTTCATTCCCTTTTACAACTGAATAATATTCCATTTTGTGTTTATATCACATTTTGTTTATTTATTCATCAGTTGATAGACATTTGGGTTGCCTCCATCTCTGGGAAATTTTGATTAATGTCGCTATGAACATCAGTGTTCAAATACCTATTCAACCTCCTGCTTTCAATTCATTTGGGCATGTACTTAGAAGTGGAATTGCCAGATCATATGGCAGTTCTATATATAACTTTTTGAGGAACTGCCAAACTGTCACCCACAGTGGCTGCACCATTTTACCTTCCCACCAGCAATGAATGAGCATTTCTCCACATCCTCTCCAACACTTTTAATTTTCTGTTTTTAAAATAGTAGCCATTCTAGTGGGTGAGAAATGAATCTCACTGTGGTTTTGATATTCATTTCACTAATGGCTAATGATGCTAAGCATATTTTCATGCACTATTTTGGCCAGTGGTACATCTAGTCTATTCTAGTCTTTTGCCCATTTTTAATTGGGTTGTTTATCTTTTTTATTTTTGAGTTAAATGATTACTTTATACATTCTGGATATTAAACCCTTCTCCAATGGTCTCCAAATATTTTCTCATGTTGTGTATGAGGTTGTTTTACTTTCATGATAAAGTCCTCTGATGGATAAAAGTTTTTAATTTTGATGAGGTCCCCTTCACCTAATTTTTCTTTCACTGATTGTGCTTTGGGTGTAAAGTCTAAGAAATCAGTGCCTAAAACAAAGTTCTGAAGATAATTCCCTATGTTTTCTTCAAGGAACTTTTACAGTTCTGGCTCATATATTTAGGTGTTGATAAACTTTGAGTTGATTTTTGCATAAGATGTGAGGTAGGGGCCCAGGTTCCTTATTTGCAGACAGAGATCCAGTTTTCCCACCACCAATTGTTGAAGAGATTATTCTTTCCTAATTGAGAAGTCCTTGCAACCATTGTCAAAAATCATTTGGCCATTAGAGAGAGGGTTGATTTCTGAATTCTCAGTTATATTCCACTGGTCTGGATATCTTGTCTTTGTGCCAGTACCATGCTGTTTTCATTCCTGTGGTTTGTAATAAATTTAAGATTGGGAAGTGCGGGCTCTCCAAATTTTTTTCTTCTTAAAGATGATTTTGGCTATTTGGGGTCCCTTACCATACCATATAAATTTAATGATTGGCTTTTTACTTTCTGCAAAGATGACTGTTGGAATTTTGAATGGAATTTTATTGAATCTGTAATCACTTCGGGTAGAATTAATATCTTAACAATGTTTAGTCTTCCAATCCATGAATACAGATAGTCCCTCAATTTAGTTAGTTCTTATTACTTTTAGCCATGTTTTGTAGACTGCTATGTAGATGTCCTTTAATCTTGGTTAGATTTATTCCTAGATATTTGATTCTTTTAGTTGCTATTGTAAATAGGAGTTTGTTTGTTTTTTAATTTCCTCTTCTGATTGCTCCTTGCTAGTGCATAGAAACACTGCTGACTTGTGGGTATTGTCTTGTACCTTGTCACTTTGCTGAATGCATTTATTAGGTCTACGAGTTTTGTTGTGGATTTTTCAGGATTTTCTGCATATAGGTTTGTGTCATCCACAAATAGGGAAGGTTTAACTCCTTCCTTTCCAATTTGAATGCCTGTTCTTTTTCTTGCTTAATTTCTCTGGCTATAACTTCTGGAACAATGGTGAAGCACAGTTGTGGCAGTGGGCATCAGGTCTTGTTCCTGGTCTCAGAGAGAATGCTATCAGTCCTTCAATATTAAGTGTGGTGTTAAGTGTGGGTTTTTCATACATGCCTGTCCTCATGTTGGTGAAAGTTTCCTTCTATTCCAAGTCTTCTAAGTGGTTTTATTGAGAAGGTGCATGGAATTTTGTCAAATGTCTTTCTGCATGAAATGATATGATCATGTGGTTTTATTCCTACATTCTGTTAATGTGGTGTATGACACTGATTTTTTTTATGTTAAGCCACCGTGGCATAACGAATAAATCCCACCTTATTATGGTGTGCAATTCTTTTAATGTGCTGTTGGATTTGGTTTACTAATATTGTGTTGAGGATATTTGCACTTACATAAATGAGAGATATTTGTCCATAATTTTCTTTTCTTCTGGTATCTTTATCTTGCTTTGGAATGAGGATGATGTGGGCCTCATAGAATGAATTAGAGAGGGTTCCTCCTGTTTTGGTTTGTTAAAGTTGCTGAAAAACAATACACCAGAACTGCATTGGTTTATACACTGGGGGGTTTCATATGCTTATAAATGTAAAGACCCACCCTGAATGAGGTGGGGCATTGTCTTAAATAAGATCCTGCTCACATAGGATCCTACTTAAAATTTGTCTACATCAACAGGAATGGATTAATTTTAAGAACATAATTTCTGGTGTCCATAAAGCCTCCAAACCATCACAACTCCTCTTCAATTTTTTGGAAGACTTTGAGCACGATTGGTGTAATTCTTCTTGGAATGAATGTTGTCATTCATCTGGGATACCATCTGGTCCTGAGATTTTCATTGTTAGGAAGTATTTTATTACTGATTCAATCTCTACAGTTACAAGTTTGCTGAGATCTTGTATTTCTTCTAGATTCAGTGTAGGTAGTTTGTTGCAGAAATTTATCCATTACATATATTCTAATTTTTGGCATACAGTAGTTCATAGTATCCACTATTGTCCTTTTTATTTCTGTGGGGTTGGTAATGATGTTCCCCTTTTCATTTCTAATTTTACTCATTTCTGCCTCTCTCTTTTGTTCTTCCTTAGTCTAGCTAAAGATTTTCAATTTTATACATCTTTACAACAAACCAATTTTGGATTTCTTGATTTTCTCTGTAATTTTATTTATTCTGTTTCATTTATCTCCATTCTAAGTTTTGTTATTCACTTCCATCTGCTCATTTTGGGTTTAGTTTGCTCTTTTTTCTACTTCTTCCAGTTTAGAGTTTTGATGTCTGATTTGAAAGGTTTCTTCTTTAATAATGTAGCATTTGGATCTATAAATTTCTCTCTCATCACTGCCTTTGCTGTATTCCATAAGTTTTGATATATTTTAATTTTCCTTCATATTAAGACATATCCTAATTTCCCATGAGATTTCTTCCTTGAAATATTGATTGTTTATGTGTACATTGCTTAAATTCCACATATTTGTGAATTTTCCATTTTTTCCTCTGTTATTCATTACTAGCTTTATTCTGCGTTGTCAGAGAAGATACACTTTATGATTTCAATGTTTTTTAATTTCCTGAGGCTTGTTTTGTTACCTAAGATACGGTCCTTCCTGGAGAATGATCCATGTGCACCAGAGAAGAATGTGTATTCCAGTGCTGTTGGGTGAAGTGTCTTATATATGTTAGGTCTAGTTGGTTTAGAGTGTAAGTCAAATCTTCTATTTCCTTATTTCAGTCTAGATGTTCTATCCATTATTGAAAATGGTGTATTAAAGTTTCCTACTATTAATGTAGAACCTTCTAATTCTCCCATTGAGTCTGTCAATATCCATATATTTTTGGATTCTGCTGTGAGATATGTATAGATTCATAATTGTTGTAACTTCTTACTGATTTCTCTCCTCTGTCAGTATATAATGACTTTCCTTGTCCCTCATAACAGTTTTTTCACTTAAAGTCTATGTAATCTGATATTCATATAGTGTCCCCAGCTGTTTTTGTGTACTACTTGCATGGTATACATTCTTCCATCATTTCACTTATGTCTATGATTTTAGGTAAGCCTCTTGTAAACATCATATATTTGGGTCAGGCTTTTTATCCATTCTGGCAATCTCTGCCTATTGTCTGGAAGATTAACTCCATTTATATTTCAAGTAACTACTGATAATCAAGGACTTTCTTCTGCCATTTTGCTATTAAGACTTTGTAAGTATTATACCATTTTAGTCCCTCAGTTCTTCTGTTAATGCCTACTCTCATATTTATTTGACTTTTTTTGTATTATACCATTTTGAACCCCTTATCAATTCTCTCTGGATATATTTTTCATATGTTTTCTTTATAGTTACTATAGGGTTGCCTTTTAACATCCTAATTATATAACAGTCACATTTGACTAGATACCAACTTGACTTCAACAGCATACAAATACATTGTTCCTATATCCTTCCATCCACAACTTTTTTGTACTTCCTACAAATTATATCTTTGTACATTGTATTCCAAAACCATAGATTTATCATTGCTTTTTGTGCTATTGAATTTTAACAACCATGTGAAGTTAATAGTGGAGTTACATAACAAAAAAATGCAACACAGTATTATTTATAATTACACAGTTAACTTTACCATAGGTCTTTATTTCTTTATGTCATTTTGAACCACTGTCAAGTGTCCTTTACTTTCAGTTTGAAGAACTCCCTTTGGCATTGCTTTTAGGGAAGGCCTGGTGATAATGAACTCCCTCAGCTTTTATTTATCTGGAAATGTCTTAATCTCTCCCTTATTTTTGAAAGAAAGTCTTGCCAGATACAAAATTCTAGTTCAGAAATTGTTTACTTTTATCCATTTAAGTATTTCAACACATTGCCTTCTTGCCCACAGGGTTTCTTATGAGAAATCAGAACTTAATCTAATAGTGACTCCCTTGTACATAATACATTGCTTTCCTCTTGCATAACTTGCTCATAACTTGCTCATAACTTTCTCATAACTCTATCCTTATCCTTTGCATTCAATGGGTTCATTAGTATTTGGCAGGGCATATTTCTCCTCAATTTTTTCCTGTTTTGTTCATTGTATCTTTGAATATTGCTTCTGACCCTTTTTCTCTTTCTGAGACTCTCATAATAGGCTTGATGGTGTCCCACAGGTTTCTTAGGCAATTTTTGCTTTTTGTAATTCTTTTTCCCCTCTGTTCCTCAGTCTGTCCTGTTTAACTTTTCTTGTCCTGAGGTTTACTGAATCAATTTCCTGTCAGTTCCCATCTACTGTTGAAAACCTCCTGGGATTTGTTCATTTCAGTTAATGTGGTCTTCAACTCAAATAGTTCTGCTTGGTTCCTTAATAAAATCTCTACCTCTATATTGAGGTTCTCATATTGTTCATACATTGTTTTCCTGATATCCTTTAATTCATTTTTCTGTATTTTCCTTCCTTTCTTTGAACATTATTGAAGATTATTTTTTAGTCTTTTTCCAGTATGTCCAGTTTGATCTTCCTCATTGATGTTTTCTGGATTTATATCTTGTTCCATTGGATGGATCATCATTTCCTATTTCTTTATTTTTATTGGAATATTTTGTTGCTCATTGTACATTTTAATGTTTCAAAATATTGACTCTCATATTTATTCTCTAAGTTGTCTTTATCTTGACTTTGTATCAAGTCTGTGATATGACAGAGATTTTCTTGAAAATCAAGTGCTAACAAAACCAAGCAAATTTAAGCAGAAAAACACCCACAGAGTCTTTGTAAATTCGCTGTGCTTTGTCAGGTTTCAGCCCTCCTACCAAGAAGCTCAGTCAAAGGTGAATGCAAAGCACATGACCCTCGCTGTCTTTTCTGGGCCTCTGTCTTGTGCTGGGCTTGTGCTTGCTAGTGGCCTTAGGAGTTCCCCTCTTTACCAGAATTAGAATGCCCCCTCTACTCCCCAGCAAACAGATATATTCCCTCTCTTGGGTATTCCTCTGCAGGACTTAAAGCTGGCTGCTCAACTCAGTGGTTTTTTACTCTGCTTTTACTGTCTTTAGCTGCTTTTGCCTTGTGGGTAAGTGGGGAATGCCAGAAAGAATTTTCCCAAATCTCTCTTTTCCAGCTGAAATAAGTCCAAGAAGCCATAAAGAGAGCACTGACTGGATCCAAATTGCCCTGGGGTATGAGGGAGTGGCAGAAAGTGTGCCAAAATCTTTCTCCACAGCCCCCAAAAGCTGTAGTTTCCCGTCTCAACACTTGCCCAACAAATGCAGCTCTTCAACTGTCCACCACCATTCTGAAAAAACATTGCTATCTTTAACTCTCCTCCATTGCCTTTGTCTGGGCAGACTGCAACAATGACTTCCCTCAGAGCCAGGACCCTAGTGATCTGAAGTAGCTAATCAAAAGCAATGATCAATGCACAGATTGTATACCCCTGTATCATGGGGAACTGAGTCTTTATGTCCCACTCTAGCACCAGAAAGGTGCACCAATACCTTACTGCTGCATGCCTAGGGGATGGGGAATAGGTACCTTTTGCTGCCATTCAGGGAGTGTATTTCAGTTGCATTTACTACAAATTACCAGTCTCTTCCTTTGTGTCTCTATAGAATTATTTATATTTACATTTTCTACAATTGGAATCATACCAACCATATACAGTACTTTGTGTCTGGTTTCTTTCATTCAGGATAATGTGTTTTTAAATTATTTTTTAATTAGAGGAGTTGTAGGTTTACTTAATAGTCATGTAAAAAATGCAATGTTCACCTATTGTTGACATTTTGCATTGCTGTTGTACCTGTATTAAAACTGAGGAAAGAATAATAAAGTATTGTTAACTGTAGTTCATAGTTTGCATTAAGTGTACTTTTACCATATACGAACCTATCATTAGCATCTTGTAATAGTGATATATATTCGTTATAATCGGTGAAAGAACATTCTTGGATTTGTACTATTAACAATAGTCAACATCCTCAACAGGGTTTACTGTGTTATAAGTCCCATATTTCATTCTCTAACATTCCTTCTACTAACATACACAACCCAAAACTTAACCTTTCAACAAAATTCACACACATAATTCAGCACTGTTGATTACACTCACAATAATGTGTTACATGTCACCAGTATCCATTTCCAAACATTTACAATAAATCCAATAGGAAGTTCTGCAAAAATTAAGCATCAGCCCCCTATTCTCTACCTCAATTCTATCTCCTGGTAACCTGTATTATAGATTTTAATTCCAAGAGTTTGCTTATTATAACTAATTCATGTCTGTGAGGACATAAAATATTTGTCCTTTTGTGTTTGGCTTATTTAATTGAACATAATTTCCCCAGAATCATCCATGTTGTGGCATGCCTCAGGGATTCGTTCTTCCTTACAGATGAATAATATTCCATCATGTGTATATCATATATTGTTTATCCATTCTTTGGTTGATGGATACATGGGTTGTTTCTACTTTTGGAAATTTTGAAAAATGCCACTATGAACATCAGTGAGCAAATATCTGCTAGAGTCCCTGCTTTCTTTCAGTTCTTCTCAATATAAACCTGATAGCAGGCTTGCCTAACATGGAAATTCTATACGTAGTTTCCTGAGGAACTGCCAAACTGTTGTCCACAGCAGCTGTTTCATTTTAAATTCCCACTGGCAGTGCATGAGCATTCTCATTTCTTCATATCCTCTCCAATAATTGTACTTTTCTGTTTTTTAATAGTGGCTATTCTAGTAGGTGTGAAATAATGTCTCACCATGCTCTTGATTTGAATTGCCCTAATATCTAGTGATGTTGTGTATCTTTTCATGCGCTTTTTAGCCATTTGTATTTTCTCTTTGGAAAAATGTCTTCTCAAGTCTTTTGCCCATTTTATAATTGGGTTGTTTGACATTTTATTCCTGAATGGTAGTACTTCATTTTACATTCTGAATATCAAACCATTATGAGATACATGGTTTCCAAATATTTTCTCCCATTGAATAGACTGCCTTTACACATTTTTGACCAATTATTTTGGTGCACAAAATGTTCAGTTTCAAGGATGTCCCATTTATCTATTTTTCCTTTAGTTGCTTGTGCTTTGGGTGTCAAATCTCAGAAACCATTGCCTACCACGAGATCTTGAAAATGCTTCCCCACATTTTCTTCTAGGGGTTTCAGGCTGTCTCTTATATTTTGATCTTTCATCCATTTTGAGTTACTCTTTGTATAAGATGTGAGATAGGGGTCCTCTTTCATTCTTTTGCATATGGATATCCAGTTCTCCCAGCACCATTTGTTGAACAGACTCTTTTGTCCCTGTTGAATGGACTTGGCAGCCTTGTTGATAAACAATTGACCATAAATGTTTGGGTCTATTTCTGAACTCTCATTTCAGTTCTGTTGACCTGTATGTCTATCTTTATGCAATTACAATGCTGTTTTCAACACTGTAGTTTTGTAACATGATTTAAAGTAAGGAAGTGAGAATCCTCCAAATCGATCTTATTTTTCAAGATGCTTTTGGCTATTCAGGGTCCCTTAACCTTCCAAATAAATTTAATGATTGGCTTTTCCATTTCTGCAAAGTAGGCTGTTGGACTTTTGATTGGGATTGCATTGAATCTGTAAATCAATTTGTGTAAAATTGGCATCTTAATTATATTTAATTTTCAAATCCATGAACATGAAATGTCCTTCCATTTATTAAGGTCTTCTTTGATTCCTATTAGCAATGTTTTGTAATTTTATGAATACAGGTCCTTCATATTCTTGGTTAAATATATTCATAGATATTTCATTCTTTTAGTTGCTATTGTAAATGGATTTTTTTTCATTTCCTCCTTAGATTGTTCATTAATTGTGCATAGAAATGCTATTGATTTTTGCATGTTGTGCTTGAATCCTGCCACTTTGCTAAACTCATTTATTAGCTTTAGAAGCTTTGTTACAGATTTTTCAGGACTTCCTAAATAAAAGGTCATATCATCCACAAATAGAAAAATTTTACTTTTTCCTTTTCAATTTTGATGCCTTTTATTTCTTTTTTGTTCCTAACTACTCTAGCTAGAACTTCTGGAACAATGTTGAATAGCAGTAGTGTCAACGGGCATCCTTGTTTTGTTCCAGATCTTAAAGGGAAACTTTTCAGTCTTTCACCTTTGAGAATGTTAACTGGGAGTTTTTCATATAGGCCCTTTATCAGTTGAATAAGTTTCCCTCTAATCTTAACATCAAAAGTGTTTTTATAAAGAAAGGATGCTGAGTTTTCTCAAATGCTTATTCTGTGTCAATTGATATGAGCATGCATTTTTCCCCTTCACCTTGTTACTGTGGTGTATTACATTGCTTGATTTTCTTTTGTTGAACCACCCTAGCATAACTGGAATAAAACCCACTTGGTCATGGTGTATAATTCTTTTAATACACTCTTGGATTTGACTTTCAAGTATTTTGTTGAGGATTTTGCACCTATATTCATTAAAGAGATTCATCTGTAATTTTCTTTTCTTGTAGTATCTTTATCTGGCTTTGGTATTAGGGTGATGTTAACTTCATAGAATGAGTGAGGTAGTGTTCCCTCTTCTAAAATTTTTTGGTAGAATTTGGGTAGCATTGGTATTAATTCTTCTTGGAAGTATTGGTAGAATTCACCTGTGAAGCTATCTGGTCCTGGGCATTTCCTTGTTGGTAGGATTTGATGACTAATTCCATCTCTTTTCTTGTGATTGTTCTGTTGAAGTCTTCAGTTTCTTCTATGAACAGTGTAGGTCATTAATTTATTTCTAGAAAACTGTTCATTTCATAAAATTTGGCTAGTTTGTTGGCATACAGATGTTCATAGTATCCTTTTAGGATCTTTTCTATTTCTGTGGGATCAGTAATAATGTCCCAACTCTCATTTCCAATTTTATCTATCTGCATCTTCTCTCTTTTTTTTTTTTTGTCAGTCTGGTAAGTGATTTTTCAACTTTATTCGTCTTCACAAACAACCAATTTTTGTTTTGTTGATTCTCTCTTTTGGTTTTTTGTTCTCAATTTCATTTGTATCAGCTCTACTTTATGTTATTTCTTTTCTTCTGCTTGCTTTGGGATTAGTTTGCTGTTTTTTTTCTGTTCCTGAAGGTGTGAAGTTAGGTCTCTGATTTTAACACTTTCTTCCTTTTTAATGTCGGTGCTTAAGGCTATAAATTTCCCTCTCAACACTGACTTCACAACTTCCCATCAGTTTTGATATGTTGTGTTCTTCTTTTCATTCATCTCAAGATATTTATTAATTTCTCTTGTAATTTCTTCTTTGACCCATGTGCCTATTTGAAACTGTTGTATACCACAAGGGTCATGTTCTTTTAATTCAGTCTTATGGATGCAGACTTATTGTGGGTGGGATCTTTTCATTAGTTTCTTTTTCCCATGGAGATGTGATCTACATAACTGTGGGTGAGACCTTTTGATTAGATTATTTTCATGGAGGTGGGACCCTGCCCATTCAATGTGGGTCTTAATTAGATCACTAGAGACCTTAAGATAGCTGTGAGTCCACACGGACCCAGATGCTTGGAGAAGCTAGGAGATGCAGACAGAAAGACATTTGGAGGGGCTAAGATAAGAGATGCAGCCCAGAGCTTGCCCCAGAGAAGCTAGCACCCCCAGATGCTTAGAGAGAATTGCCCTGGGAAAACAAGGAAGGAAGAATAGAGGCTGAGAGAGAAGTTAAGAGAGGCAGAAGTCCAGAGACATTTTGGAGAAAGCCATTTTGAAACCACAATCCAGGAGCAAAGGACCAGAAGTCACCAGCTATGTGCCTTCCCAGCTGACAGAAGTGTTCCAGATGCCTTCATCATTCTTCAGTGAAGGTTTCCTTTGGTTGATACCAGAACAATTCACTAGTTATTTAAGTGTGAGTTACTAAATTATATATATTTATGAAATTTTCAATTCTCTGCTTGTTATTGATTTCTAGCTTCATTCCATTATGGTCAGAGAGTGCGCTTTGTATAACTCAAACTTTTTAACATTATTGGGACTTGTTTTGTGAGCTAACATGTCTATTTCCTGGAGAATGATCCATGAGCACTGAATAAGAATGTATATCCTGCTGTTTGGGGGAGTGTTCTGGTTTGCTAAAGCTGCCATTATGAAAATACCAGAAATGGATTGGCTGTTATAAAGAGGATTTATTAGGTTAAAAATTTACAGTTGTAAGGCCATGAAAGTGTCCAAACTAAGGCATCAACAAGAGGATACCTTCCCTGAAGAAAGGCTGATGGCATCTGTCAGCTGAGAAGTCAAGTGGCTGGCATTTGCTGGTCCTTAGCTCCTGGGTTCTGGTTTCAAAATGGCTTTATCCAAAACTGCCTCTAGTCTTCTGTCTCTGTTAGCATCTCTCTTTCAGCTTCTTTGCAAACTTGCTTGTTCTCCCAGAGAGTTTCTCTCCAAGCATTTGTGGTCCTCTTAGCTTCTTCATGGCATACACTTGGCTTTATAGCTTAGAATCTCCAAACCTGTTTGTGTCTGCATCTCCAAATATCTGGATCTGTGTCATCCCCTGAGATCTCTTAAGGCCTCCAGTAAAACAATCAGGACCCACCTTGAAGGGGTGGGGTCACACTGCCATGGAAATAATCTAATGAAAATGTCTTACTCTTAGCTAATATCTTAACTCTTAACACTTAGCTCTCTCAGCTTCTCTTTATCTATGAATAAATTAAGCTCCACCTCATCCTTTTTAAACTCAGTTCTATAATGATATATTCACATACCATACAAGCTTCCAGAGTGTACAATCCATTGTTCACAGTACCATCATATAGTTGTGCATTCATCACAACAATTTCAGAATATTTTCATTACACCAAAAACATAAAAATAAGAATAAAAATACAAGTAAAAACGAACACCAAAATCATCCCCAAAACTCATCCCCCCCATTATTCTTTTAACTTTGGTTTCCATTTTTCTACTCATCTGTTCATATACAGGATACAGGCAGTGTCAGCCACAAGGTTTTCACAAACACACAGTCACATTTTGTAAGCTACATAGCTATGTAATCATGTTCAAGAATAAAGGCTACCGGGTTACAGTTCACCTGTATCAGGTATATCCTTCTAGCAATTCTAATACACTAAAAACTTAAAAGGGATATCTATGTAACATATGAGAATGACCTCCAGAATGACTTTTCAACTCCATTTGAAATCTCTCAGCCATTGAAATTTTCTTTTGTTTCATCTCTCTTCCAATTTTGGTCAAGAAAGCTTTCTCAATCCCATGATGCCAGATCCAGGTTCATCCCTGGGAATCATGTCCCATGTTGCCAGGGAGATTTACACCCTTGGGAGTCATGTCCTACAGAGAGGGGGAGGGCAGTGAGTTTACATGCCAAATGGACTTAGAGAGAGAGAGGCCACATTTGAGCAACAAAGAAGGTTCTCAGGGGATGACAGTTAAGCACAATTGTAAGTAGACTAAGCCTCTCCTTTGCAGTAAGAAGGTTCATAAGGGCAAGCCCCAACATTGAGGGCTCAGCCTTCTAAATTGGTAGTACCCAACATTTGTGAGAACATCAATAATTCTCCAGGTGGGGAAATTTAATATTTCCACATTTTCCCCATTTCTTCAGGGGGGCTTTGCAAATACATTTTCATTCTCTGACCAAATTACTTTGGGATGTATTGGGGTTTCACACTAACCCATACAAACCAATCAGGTCTCACTCCCTATTCAAAGTTCCATGTAATTATGGTGTTTGAATAAACTGACCATACAAGTTAAATTATTTAATATGCTACAGAAAATATAGATTTTGCACCAATTAAACATCTCTTCCTTTATTCTTGCACAGAAGTTGAAGTTTTAAAGCATAGTCAGTATCGTCCTTTACCCTTTAATCTGACTTGCCTTAGTCTTAACCAGATCCACTTCATTCATATCTCTAATTGAAATCTTATCTCTTTCAGCTTTTTAACAGTTGCTGTATGGGGTAATACTGACATTCATATCTGCTGAACTCTGGCTCTGAGTCTCAGGTGTCACACAGATACCTGAAGTTCCAGAGACAGAGGAGTGTATTCAGAAAGAGCTCAGCATCTCAGAATTTAGAGATAACCATTACAACTCAAGAATGGATGTGACTGCTGTAAGAGCTTACAAATTAGGAATATTTACACTAAGGCTTCCATTGATAACCTGTGCTCTAAGATTCAGTTCTCAGATTTTGCACATTAATTAGTCCATTCACATAGTTGCATGCCTCACAACTTCATTCCTTCTTGCAGCTGCTTGATAACACCACAGTTCACCATTCTGTTCATCAGTGGATGTACCCTTAGGCCACCTCCATCCATTCCAAATCATGATTCTTCCCTTGGTCTCATATGGAATTTGAAGTTTTAAAATGCAGTCGGTATCGTCCTTTACCCTTTGGCCTGATTTGCCCTAGTCCTAACCACATGTGTTTCATTCATATCTCTAGTTTAAGTTTGGACTCTTTTTCAGCTTTTATAACAGTTGCTATATGTGCTAATACTGACATTCACATCAGCTGGGTTCTAGTTCTGAATTTGAGGTGTTACACAGATTCCCAAAGTTCTAGGGATAGAACAGGTTATGCACAAAGGGATCAGCATTGCAGAATCTGGAAATAGCCATTACACTTGAGGAATAGATGTGACTACTGTAAAGAGCTTACAATGTAGGGACCATGACAGTAAGCATTACCCTGATAACCTGTGCTTTCAGGTTCAATTCTCAGTTTACACATTGTAGTTAGTCCATATTGGTGAGGTATTAGTATTTGACTTTGTTTCTTGCATAGTTCACTCAAAATTCTGTTTACAGGTTCCATTCACTTCACTGCCAGTCTCACAGCTTCACTCTTTCTCACAGTTTCTCAATATTCTGTTGTATGCACACACAAGAGTTCACCATTACTGTTCCTCAATTGATGTACCCTAAGGCCACCCCAACCCATTGCAAATCATACATACTCTACATAAAGACCAGTGTGCAAATGTCCATTCATGTACCTGCTCTCAGATCCTCCAAGTAAATGCCCCCTAATGAGGTTGCAGGACTTTTGGCACCCACATACCTAGCTTCATGTGGAACCACCTCACTGTCTTCCAGAAGAGATATACCATTCTGCCTCCTAACCAGCAGTAAATATGTACATCCCTCTCTCCATGTTTTCTCCAGCATTTTTATATCTGCTTATATTTTTCCAACAATTTTATAGACCTATATTGACATACCATATAATTATCCACAGTGTACAATCAGTTGTGCATGGTATCATCATACAGTTGTGCATTTATCACCACAGTCAACACTTGAACATACTTATTGCTATAAAATAAAGGTTTTTTAAATGGATAATAAAAAAGATAATAAAAAGGAAAATAAAATATCATACAATACAATAAAATAGTAGGGTCAGACAACAATATCACTATCAAGAATCTCATATCTTCCCTTATATCTCCATCTCATACACATTTAGCTTTGATATATTGCCTTTGTTACAGTCAATGGAAGCATAACACAATGTCCCTGTTGACCCTAGGCTCCAGCTTGCTCCAATCACATTTCTTCCCCAATACCATCCCCCTTCCAGAACTCCGCATGGTTGATATTCATCTGTTCTCTAACATGCAAGAACAGTTTTATATTTGTACATTTAGTCACAATCATTGAACACTCCAGTTTCAGCCAAGTTAAACAGTATCAGTCCTCATCCTCCATCCTCACCTCAGATGTCATTCATGCCCCCAGCACACCTCCCTCAGTGCCTCTTCATAGACATCCTTGTTCAGTGTAGCCACAACATAGTGCTATCATCACACGGTACAATGCCATCTATCTCTGGATACATACAATCAATCCTGCTGAACACTCTGACATCCCCGCTGCACCAAATACCCCATCTCAACCATAGCTCAACCCCCTGGCAGCCTGTGTCATCAGTCTTTAACTCTCAAAGATTGCTCATTAATGTTAGTTCATATTAGTGAGACCATACAGTATTTGCCCCTTTGTTTCTGGCTAACCTCACTCAAAATGTCAAGGTTCATCCACATTATTATATGTTCTGTGCCTCTGTTCTGTCTTACAGCTGCATAATATTCCATCATGTCTGTATAGCACAGTTTATTTATCCACTCCTCCATTAATGGACATTTGGGCTGTTTCCGTCTCTTGGCTATTGTGAATAATGCTGTGATAAACACTGGTTTATCAAATGTCCATTCATGTCTTAACTTTCAGTTCCCCTGAGTATATAACTAGTAATGGAATAGCTGGGTCATATGGAAAATCTATACTTAGCTTCCTGAGGAATTGCAACACAGTTTTCCAGAATGCTTGCACCATTGTACATTCCCATCAACAGTGAATAAGTGTGTCTCTTTCTCCACATCCTCTCCAGCACTTGTAATTTTCTGTTTTCTGGATAATGGTCATTCTGGTAAGTGTGAGATGATATCTCATTGTGGTTTTGACCTGGATTTCCCTAAAAGCCAGTGCTGTTGAGCATTTTTTCATATGTTTTTGAGGCATTTACATTTCTTCTTCAGAAAAGTGTCTATCCATGTCTCTTGCCCATTTTTTAATTGGGTTGTTTGTCTTTCTGTTGTTGACTTCTAGGATGCATTTATACATTCTGGATGTAATACCCTTATCTGACATGTGGTTAACAAATATTGTCTCCCACTGCCTAGGCTGCCTTTTTTCCTTTCTGACAAAGTCCTTTGATGTACAAAAGTGTTTAATTTTGAGGAGATCCCATTTTTTAATTTGTTATTTGGTTGCTTACACTTTGAGTATAAGGTCTAGGAAACCACCTCCTATCACAAGATATTTAAGAAATTGTCCTACATTTTCTTCTAAGAGACTTATGGTCTTAGTGGTAATGTTTATTTCTTTGATCCATTTTGAGTGAATTTCTGTATAAGATGTGAGATAAGAATCCTCTTTCATTCTTTTGGAAATGGATATCCAGTTCTCCAAACACCATTTACTGAAGAGGCTGCTCTGTCCCAGTTGCTTTGGCTTGTGTGGCTTATCACGGATCAATTTTCCAAAGATGTGAGGATCTATTTCTGAATACTGAACTCAATTCCACTGGTTGGTGTATCTATCCCTATGCCAGTATCATGCTGTTTTGAGCACTGTAGCTTTGTAATATGCTTCAAAGTCAGATAATGTGAGATCTCCCACTTTGTTCCTCTTTCTCAAGTTATTTTTGGCAATTCAGGTCTCCCTGCCCTTACAAATAAATTTTGTTATTGGTTTTTCTACTTCTGCAAAGTAAGTTGTTGGGATTTTAATTGATATGACATTAAATCCGTAAAACAGTTTAGGTAGAATTGACATCATAATTATATTTAGACTTCTATCCATGAACATGGTATGTTATTCCATTTTTTTTAGGTCCTGTTTAATTTCTTTTAACAGTTTCTTGTAGTTTTCTTTGTATAGGACATTTTGTGCCCTTCAAGTTAATTGCTAAATACTTGATTCTTTTGGTTGCTCTTGTAAATGGAACTTTTTCTTGATTTTTTCCTCTTGTTGTACATTACTTGTGTATAAGAACACTACAGATTATTGCATGTTGATCTTGTAGGCTGCCACTTAGCTGTATTCATTGATTAGTTCTAACAGCTTTGCTGTAGATTTTTCCAGATTTTTTATGTATAGAATCATGTCATTTGCAAACAGTGAAAGTTTTACTGCTTCGTCTCCAATTTGGATGTGTTTTGTTTCTTTTTCTTGCCTAACTGCTCTAGCTAGAACTTCCAGCAAAATGTTGAATAACAACGGGGACAGGGGCATACCTGTCTTATCACTGATCTTAAAGGGAAACCTTTCAGTCTTGGCCCATTGATTGTGATGTTAGCTGTGGGTTTCTCATACATTGCATTTATCATATTGAGAAAATTCCCTTCTATCACTATGCTTTGAATTGTTTTCATCAGGAAAGGATGTTGACTTTTGTCAAATGCCTTTTCTGCGATGAACGAGATGATCATGTGGTTCTTCTGCTTTGATTTATTGATATGGTGTATTACATTAATTGATTTTCCTGTGTTGTATCAGCCTTGCATTGGTGGAACGAACCCCACCTGGTCATGGAGTATAATTCTTTTAATGTGCTTCCAGATTTGATTGGTGAGTATTTTGTTGAGCACTTTTTTTAAATCTATATTCATTAAAGGGATTGGTCTATAATTTTTTTTTTCTAGTATATTGGTCTGATTTTGGTATTACGGTGATGTTGGCTTCATAGAGTTAGTGTGTAGCTTTTCCTCCTCTTCAATTTTTTTGAAGAGTTTTAGCAGGATTGGTACAAATTCTTTCTTGAGTGAAGCCATCTGGTCATGGGCTTTTCTTTTTTGGGAACTTTTTGATGACTGACTAAATCTCTTTATTTGTGATTGGTTTGTTGAGGTCATATATTTCTTCTCGAGTCAATATGGGTTGTTTATGCTTTTTGGGGGGTTCTCCATTTCAACTAAGTTTCCTAGTTTATTATCATATAGTTGCTCATGGTGTATTCTCATTATCTCCTTTATTTCTCAGAGTTAGTAGCTATGTTTCCTTTCCTATTTATGATTGCATTTATTTGCATCTGCTCTCACTCTTTCTGTTGTTGTTGTTAGCCTAGCTAGGGGTTCATAAATTTGTTGATTTTCTCAAAGAACAACCATCTGGTTTTGTTGACTCTCTCTATTGCTTTCCTGTTCTCAATTCCATGTTTTTCTGCTCTAATCTTTGTTCTTTCTTTCCTTTTGTTTGTTTTGGGGTTAGTTTGCTGTTCTTTCTCTAGTTCCTCCAGGTCAACAGTTAATTCCTCAATTTTTTCTCTCTCCTCTCTTTTAATATAGGCATTTAGGGCAAAAAGTTTTCTTGTCAGCACTGCCTTTGCTGCATCCCTTAAGTTTCGGTATGTTGTGTTTTCATTGTTATTTGTCTTGAGGTATATACTAATTTCTCTTCGAATTTATTATTTAACCCACTGGTTTTCAAAAAATGTGTTGTTTAGCCTCCATATATTTGTGAATTTTCTGAACTTCTGCCTGTTATTTAATTCCAACTTTATTCCATTACTATCTGAGAAAGTGTTTTTTATAATATCAATATTTTTAAATTTGTTGAGACTTCCTTTCTGACCCAACATGTGGTCTATCCTAGAGAATGTTCCATGAGCACTTTAGAAAAAAGAGTATCCTGCTGTTGTGGGAGTAATGTTCTATAAATGTCTGTCATGTCTAGTTCATTTATCATGCAATTCAACATCTCCATTTCCTTGTTGATCCTCTGTCTGAATGTCCCATCCATTGATGAGAGTGGTGTATTGAAGTCTCCAATACTATTATAGAAGTATCTACTTCTCCTTTCAGTGTTCTCAATGTTTGCCTCATGAATTTTGGGGAACTCTGCCTTGGTGCATAAATATTTGTGATTGTTATGTTTTCTTGATGAATTAACCCTTTTATTAATATATAGTGTCCTTCTATTTCTCTTTTAATTATTTCAATTTGAAATATAATTTCTGTTTTTAATACAGGTACCCCTGCTTTTTTTCTGGTTGCTGTTTGCATAAAATATCTTTTACCAACTTTTTACTTTCAGCCTATTTTTGTCCTTGTGTCTAAAGTGAGTTACTTGTAAATAGCATATAGATGGGTCCTTTTTTTTTCCACCCATTCTACAAGTCTGTCTCTTTTTACTGGGGACTTTAATCCTTTAACATTTAGTGTTATTACTGTAAGGGCAGTACTTTCTTCTACCATTTGTCTTTTGGATTTTGAATGTCATGTCTTATTTTTTTCTCTGTCTCCTTTTACCCTTTCTGATAACCTTCATTTCCACATTCTTCTCCAAACCTCTCTCTCCGGTCTTTTCCTATCAGCCTGTAGCACTCCCTTTAGTATATCTTGTAGCGCCACTCTCTTATACACAAATTCTATCAGTGTTCATTTGCATGAAAATATTTTAATCTCTCCTTCATTTTTGAGGGACAGTTTTGCCAGATGTAGAATTATTGGTTGGCAGTTCTTCTCTTTCAGAATCTTATATATATCATACCACTGTCTTCTCACCACCATGGTTTCTGCAGAGAAATATGTACATAATCTTATGGAGCTTCCCTTGTATATAATGGATTGGTTTTCTCTTCCTGTTTTTAGAATTCTCTCTTTGTCTCTGACATTGGACAATCTGATCTGTGTCTTGGAGTAGGTCTATTGGGATCTATTCTGTTTGGGGTATGCTGTACTTCCTGAATCTTTAATTATCTGTCTTTCATAAGAGTTGAGATATTTTCAGTGAATATTTCTTCTACTATTCTTTCCACACCATTTCCCCTCTCTTCTCCCTCTGGAACACCCAAAACATATTTTTATGTGCTTCATGTTGTCAGTCAGCTCCCTAAGACCCTGCTTGTTTTTTTTCCAATGTTTTCACCATCTGTACTTTTGTGTGTATGAATTCAAATGTCTTGTATTCCAATTCACTGATCCTTTCTTCTGCCTGCTCAAATCTACTGTTGTATCCCTCCATTATCTTTTTCATCTCCTCCATTATGCCCCACATTCTCATAAATCCTGACATTTGTTTTTTCAACTTTATATATGCTTTTTACAGTAATCCAGTGTCTTCCTTATATCCTTCATTTCTTGTGCTATATCTTCCCTCAGTTAATTGGCTTGATTTTTGAAACGATTTAGGGGATTTGTTTGAACATCTTTAATTAGTTCTTACTTCAGTTCATTGAATTGATTTAGCATTAGTTGCCTCAATTTCTTATTTCAGTTGAACTATTATTTTGTTCCTTTGGCCGGTCCATATTTTTGTGTTTCCTAGTATGGCTCATTATCTTAAGCTGTCTAAGCATATGGCTTTCTTGATTAGTTTATTCTGGAGCTTGTTTTCACTGTTTACCTAGGATTTTCTTTTTGGTTGGCTTTGTTCTCTAACCTTTGGTGTTCAGTTCAGTTTATTCTAGGCCCCTAACTTAGGTTCCATTTAGTTGATTGGTTTTTTTCACTTCTTGTTTTTTGTTTCTTGCCCTGCCTCTCTGTATCCTTTTTGTCTTAGGGTCTCCTCAGATATTGTCAACCCCAGTCAGGTTTTCCCAGTCCAGAGAGGCCCAGGCCTCAGGAGGAGGGTATGGGGTTTCCTTGAGAGTGAGAACCTCCTGTGAGGACTTTAGATTCTGTGCTTTTCCTCTCCTGTCCAGCAGGTGGCACTTGCCAGCCCACAGCTCCCCCACCAGTGTAAGGAGGTATGGAGCCCTCCTTTCCCCTGGTGACCCTGACCATGTCAGTGGCTTGGCTGATGGAAAGTCATTTCTCATTTCCAGTACCTGGGATCTGAGTTCCCCAAAGTAGGGCTGCCACTCGAGCTGAATCATGCCAACATTTTCTTGGGGAAGTTATAGCCCTCAGTGAATTGTCTCCCCCACTAGACTTACTATTTTGTCTCTCAGAGCTATCTTATCTCTGCTCTTTCCTATGCCCAAACTGCAAGTCTTTGTGGCTTTCTGTAAGGGGATGCTTAGAATATTTTTTTAAAAAGAGAAAAAGATTGTAAAAAAAAAAAAAAAAAAAAAAAGTCCCAATATAGACTATTTAAAGAAAATCACTTTAATTCCATCCTCATAGTTGTGATGGGCTACTAAAATGCAAAAAGACAAGGAGTTGGAGAGCAACTGAGGTGCAAACAAAAAACCAGAAAAACCAGCTTTTCACAGAAGGTCCCTAGTCCATGGGTTGGCATATTGCCTGATTCTGTTTGAGCCAGCCCATCTCCATATTATGTTCACCCCCAACTCCAAAAGCCTGTTTTTGTTTTTGTTTTTGTTTTTGCTGTTTTTGCTAGCCCTATCCCCTCTCTGCTGGGCTGAGTGCTCCCAGATTCTCCAGTGTCTGGTCTCAGTTTATCTATGGTTGGAGCTTTTGTTCAGCAGTCTGAGTTCATTAATCAGTTCTATAACTTCAGTTCTCCCTCCTGGTTCCAGCACTGATGGCCCCTCTTCCCTCAGGAAACCTGACAGAATACAACCTGTTGTGCCTGGTGGGAAGGGGCATGGGACCCTGGCCATGAGAACTTACAGATTTCACTCATCTCAGTTGCTCCACAAGCTTGAGACTGTTGTATGATGTGTGTTCAATCTCAAATTCCCCTGAGGTGTCTGTTCCACACTGTTCCTGGCTATCTACCATCTGCCCCAGAGGAGTAACTGAAATTCACACCTCACTGCTCTGCCATCTTGCCCCCACTATGCATGCGTTTTTGCACTTAATGTTGTCATTTAATTTCCTGAGATGACCCTCACTTTTCAATTCTTTTCTTGATCTGTTATTTCTTGTGTTTGATTTTAGAAGTCCCATCAGAAGACAGCACATTGAACCATTCTTCTTCCTGTTCAAATCTGCTGATGTATGCATCTAGAATATTTTTATCTCATCTACTGTGCCTTTCACTCCCACAAATATTTTATTTTTCTTTCCATGCTTTCAAATTCTTCTTTATGCTCACCTAACATCATCTTCATATCCTTTATCTAACAATATTTTCCTTCATCTCCTTGAAATGGTTTAGGAGATTTCTTTGAACATCTTTGATTAGCTTTTGTGAATTCTGTATCTCCTCCTAGCTTTTAAATTTTTTCCTTTGACTGGCCCATATCTTCCTGTTTCTTAGTATGGCATGAAATTGTAGGTTTCTGGGCACCTGATTAACTTGATTAGATTTTTCTGAAGGTCAGTTTCCTTCTCGTCAAGGATTCCATTGTTAGTTGTTTTTCTGTTAAAACTTTTTTTGGCAATTGATTCATCAGTATTTACAAGCCAAAGCAGGGCCAGGGAACCATTTGTAGACTACATACCAGTTTAAAAGAGCTCTGGGGACTGGAACTGGAGAGCAGCTTCCCAAGACTCCACTTTCCAGACTTTCCAGCAGATAGCATTCATTGGCAACCTATTACCCACATCCCTCCAAAGGGGGGTATTTTTAGCTCCCTTTCTATTCAGCTTATTTCATGGGTGAAAACAATGCACCATGGGTACCTGTGCAGAAAGGGACAAGGTTGTGAGGCCCAGAGGTACTATTTCACAGGTCAACACTTAAATCAGAACTATATCTTTTCCCCCGCTTTTCCCAAGGGGATGGCTTCCCCAACTCTTCCAGTCCACAGCAGCTTGTTAGGCAGGAACAAGGCTGATCAGTAGCTGCTTGCCTCCATGGTGGATAATGGGCAATGTAAGCAATGGCCAAGTGCATTCCGCACTGTTATTTCTGTGTCTCCTAATTCCACTCTTCTCTGGATGTTGCATGGTACTCCCCTGGTCTCTCAGGCCCCAGAACAGCAGCATAGGACCATTTCTGCTTGTCTTCTATGTGTTTCAGATGAAGGAGTCAGCTCTGCTGCTCCTTATTCCACCATCTTCCTGGAAGTCTATCTGGGCATCATCTCTAAGTACCATATTCAATTTTACAAAAGTAATTGATGCACAGGCACTTTAATACCTTGCTGGGGAAAATGGAAATTGATACAATCTTTCTTTTCTAATTATATCATTTCACATAATCACACAATTTGACTGATCAATTCTATTTCTGGAATTACCCTAAGGGAAAAATGATAAACATGCACAAATATTTATATAGTAATGTATTTATTGTAGGATTTTTATACGAGTAAACTTTAAAACTAGTAAAGGTCTAAAATTGTGGATTCATTAAATAAATTATTGTGCATTCATATGTTGAGCCATATATAGCCATTAAAATGAGTGCTTATGAATACTCTCTAATGACATGGAAAATTTTTCATGATACATTCAGTGAAAAAAATAGGTAACAAAATATATGTATAATATGATCCTAAATTTATTTAAGAAAGAGAATGAAAAATATTAGGTTGTTAATACTGATTACCTTTAAATCATATATTAGTTTTACTTTATTATTTGTTGTCTGTTTTTCAAATTCTCTATAATGAACATATATTCTTGCAAATGAAAAATAAATGTTAGTTCTAAAAATTAACTTCACCTAGAAGAAAAACAACAAATGCAAAAAATTCTTTGAAAATATTCATACTTTTTGTCCCAACAATTCATCATCTGAAAATATCTCTCAATAAGAATCTTAGTCTGGTTCATCCAGTTAGAATTGAGGAATGATTACAGAGAGATGGAGATGAGATGGCAGATTAGGAGAGAGACAGCAAAGTTCTGCTCCATGAAGAACACCAGATAAAGCACAGAAAGTGCTTGAGAACAGCAGTTCCCAATTTCCACCAGCTGTACAGGAACTTCTACACCCATAGTGACTGTGAGATCAGAGGAATGGAGGAGCTGTGTTCAGATGAGTGCTAGGCCCAGAATGCCTATGGGGAAAGGGCAGCCAGAGCTGCAAAAACTACAGGAGAAAGGGCAGCCAGAGCCACAGATGAGCATGGTGGGGAGTACCCTTCAATGTCCCAGGCAACCTCTTCAGTCCCTTGTGTGGGTGATAACCCTTAACAGACCCATGGCAATCATGGAAGGGGGTAGCTTCCCATGTCACTGCAGCCATTGTTTTGCAGCTGGCTGGGAGACCCCCATTCACACTGCCATGAACAAAAGTTCCCTTAAGTGAATTTGGGAGTCAGTGGGCTTGTGACTGCATCTGCTCTTCCTCCACAGAATCCCATGATGTGCACAGCCTAGAGGCAGGAGAGCTGCATGGAAGTGCCAAGAAACCTCTCCCAATCCCAGGGACCCATGGGCACCCTTCAGAGAAGGACTGTGGGGCACTGAATGTAATGGGGGGACATGCAGGTCTGCAGCCCCAGCATACACTACCTGCAGCCACAGGAAAGGCTGTGCCCACTGTGTCCTGGAGTGTTCTCCCTGCCAAATTTCAAAGGGCACACCCCCCATGCACAGGGCTGGTGGCCCCACTAAACATGGAAAATTGGTACACCAATTGCACTTTGACATGATTTGGACCCCTACTCAGTGCATAGATGAAGTTGGAGAGAACTGGCTTGAGGGCAAGGCATGGCTCAAGAGGGCAATCTACAGATAGAACAGGGAAAGTGTAAGCCATCAAGCTGTAGCTCTGTCAAATTAAAGAAAAGCACTCAAATAAGCCTGCTTATCATAAAAGAAACCTATCAAGATAAGCAAATGTGAAGAGGCAAAAAAGAACAGAAAATCATTAAATATATGAATATCTATATATATATATATATATATAGATATATATATAGATATATATATAGATATATATAGATAGATAGATAATCCAAACACCCAAATGAAAAAGCCAGAGGAGACACAGAATTTGGAGCAATTGATAAAGAAGTACACACAAACATCAGTATCATGGTTCAGGGTATAAAGGATATGAAGAAGAACTTAGAAGAGCATAAAGAAGAATTTGGAAGAGTAAATTTAAAAATAGCAGATCGTATGGAAATAAAAGATTCTGTTGATCAAACTACAAGATTCTTGAGACAAGTAAAAACAGATTTAAAGATGTAGAGGAAAGAATTAGTGAAATTGAAGACAGCATGATGGAAAGTGAAAGTGCAAAAGAATGGTGAAAAACTCAAAAAATTTGAAGTAGGTCTCAAGGAAATGTTGGACAACATGAAGTGCACAAATATAAGAATCACTGGTGTTCCAGAAGGGGCAGAGAAGAGTAAAGTGTTAGGAATAGAATTCAAAGGCATTGTTTGGGAACACCTCCCAACCATTTTAATGATATAAATATACAAATCATAGAAGCCCAATGAACTTGAAATAGAATGAACCCAAATAAACCCACTCTGAGACACATTATGATCAGACTGTCAATGCTAAAGAGGAGAAAGTTCTGAAAGCAGCAAGAGAGAAGAAATTCACCACATATAAGGAAAAAACATGACCAAGTAGTGACTACTCAGCTGCAACCATGGACGCAAGAAAGCAGTGGTATGACAAATTTAAAATTCTGAAAGAGAAAAATTGCCAGCCAAGAATTTTTTATCCCAAAATCTCTCCTTCAAAATTGGAATATTGAGCAACTATGAGAAGGAGTGAAGCTGTGAGACATGTAATGAGGTGAATGGATCCTGTACACAGCATTTTCCGTCAAGCACACCAGAAATAAAGGCAAATACTACACCTCACCAATATGGACTAACTACAATGTGCAAACTCAGAATTGAATCTTAGTACAGTCTAAGAGGGGAATGATTATTGTAATGGTGCCTAGGTTGTAAGCTCTTACAGCAGTCAAATCTATTCCT
Organism: Choloepus didactylus; assembly: GCF_015220235.1. Taxonomy (NCBI): domain Eukaryota; kingdom Metazoa; phylum Chordata; class Mammalia; order Pilosa; family Megalonychidae; genus Choloepus; species Choloepus didactylus. The sequence continues at coordinate 43,452,656 of NC_051335.1, read as the reverse complement.
GAATTGTAATGGCTATCTCCAAACTTTGAGATGATGATCCATTAGGGTATAACCTGATTGGTCTCTGGAACATTGGGTATCTCTGTGACACCTGAAACTCAGAGCTAGAGCTCAGCAGATATGAATGGCAGTATTAGTGCATACAGCAACTGTTAAAAAAAAGGTGAAAAAAAGCCCAGACTTCAATTAGAGATATGAATGAAGCAGATCTGGTTAAGACTAGGGCAAACTGGGCCAAAGGGTAAAGGTCAAAGCTGACCATGTTTTAAAATTTCAACTTCCATGTGAGTCCAAGGGAAGAGATGTCTATTTGGTACAAGATCTATATTTTCTAAACAGTATAACTCTACAGTCAGTTTGCTCAAACACCACAATTACATGGAACTTAGAATAGGAAGTGAGATATGCTAGGTTAGTAGAGGTTAGAGTGAAATAGTGACACATCCCAAAGTAATTTGGGCAGAGAATAAAAACATATTTACCCTGAGGAGGAGCTCCCTCTGAGGAGCTGGGGGAAAGTGCAGAAGTATTGGACTCCCTCACCTGGACTGACACTAATGTTGTCACAAACATTAGGAGTGGTGGTTTGATGAGCTGAGCCCTCTATCATCAGACTTGCACTTATGAAGCTTGTTACCACAAAGGAGAGGCTAAACTTGCATATAAGTGTGCCTAAGAGTCTCCCCCAAGTACCTCTTTGTTGCTCAGATATGGCCACTCTCTTTCTCTAACTAAGCCACCTCAGCAGGTAAACTCACTGTTCTCCCCTCTACATGGGAACCAACTGCCAGGGTGTAAAACTCCCTGGCAATGCAGGATGTGGCTCCCAGGGATGAATCTGGACCCAGCCTTGTGGTATTAAGAAAATCTTCTTGACCAAAAGGGGGATGCAGTATGAAATGAAATAAAGTCTCAGTGGTTGAGAGATTTCAAATGGAGTTGAGAGGTCACTCTGGTGGATATTTTTATGCACTATATAGATAACACCTCTGAGGTTTTAATGTATTAGAATAGCTAGAAATAAATACCTGAAACTCTCAAACTCCAACCCAGTAGTCTAGACTCCTGAAGATGATTGCATGACAATGTAGAGTACAAGGGGTGACAGTGTGATTGTGAAAACCTTGTGGATCACACTCCCTTTATCTAGTGTATGGATGGATGAGTAGAAAAATGGGAAAAAAACTAAATGAAAAATAGGGTGGAATGGGGGATGATTTGGGTGTTCTTTTTTCTTTTATTTTTTATTCTGATTCTGATATAAGGAAAATGTTCAAAAAAAGATTGGGGTGATGAATGCATAACTATATGATCGTACTATGAACAGATGATTGAACACCATGGACGACTGCATGGTATGTGAATATATATCAATAAAATTGAATTTAATTTTAAAAATTGAGGGAGAGCTTAAAATTTTCACAAGCAAACAAATGTTGAGAGAATTTATGAACAAGCAGCCTGCAGTAAAAAAAATACTAAAGAGAGCTCTACAGGCTGAGAAAAAAAAGGAGAGAGAGGTCTGGAGAAGGGCACAAAACTGAAGAGTTTGAGTACAGGTAGCTGTTCCAGTGTGCTAATGCTACCTTTTTGCAAAACACCAGAAATGGACTGGCTTTTATAAAGGGGGTTTATTTGGTTACAAAGTTATAGACTTAAGGCCATAAAATGTCCAAAGTAAGGCATCAACAATAGGGTACCTTCACTGGAGAAAGATCATTGGCATCCAGAAAACCTGTTAGCTTGGAAGGCACATGGCTGGCATCCGCTTGCTCCTAGGTTGCATTTCAAAGTGATGTTCTCCAAGCTTACAGGATTCAGTTGCTCTCCAAAATGTCAATCGCAGCTGCAGCTCTGAGATCCTTCTGTTTGTCAGCTGTTTTACATGGCTCCAGTTTTTTAATTAAGACACACTCTGAATGGGTGGGGTAACACCTTCATGGAAATTCTCCAATCAAAGGTTTTGCCCACACTTGATTGAGTCACATCTCCATGGAAACAATCAATAGGTTCCCACCTAATAAACACTAATATCTCTGCCACTACAAGATTGCATTAAAGAACATGGCTTTTTCTGTGGGACATCATATATCCAAATTGGCACAATACCTTAAAGGAAATAGAGAGAGGAAAAAATACATCTGACAAATAAAAGCTGAAGGATAAGATGGCTGATTCAAGATCTGCTTTCTCACTAATAACACAGAATGTGAATGGATTAGACTCCCCAATTAAAACATATGGAATGGCAGAATGAAATAAAACTATGAACCATCAATATGTTGCTTACAAGAGACTCATCATAGACACAGAGATACAAAGAAATTGAAAGTGAAAGGATGGAAAAAATATTCATTACAAGATACAGCCAAGAGAAACCAGGGTAGCAATATTAATCTTATATAAAATGGACTTTAAATGCAAGGATGTTATAAGGGCAAAGAAGGACACTATATACTAATAAATGGGACAACTAAACAAGAAGAAATGAAAATCATAAATATTTTCACACCCAGTCAAGGTGCTCCAAAGTACATGAGACAGACATTGGCAAAACTGAAGGAAGCAACATATGCTTTCACAATAATTGTGGAAGACAAAAATACATCACTGTCTTCTATAGATAGATCAGACAGAGGATCAATAAGGAAGTTGAGAATATAACCAATGTGTTATATGAATTTGACTTAGACATATGTAGAGCATTACATCCCAAATCACCAGGATACACATTCTTCTCTAGTGCTCATAGAACTTTCTCCAGGACAGATCATATGTTGTGGCATAAAACAAGCCTCAATAAATTTAAAAATATTGAAGTTATTCAAAGCACATTTTCTGATCACAATGGAATACAACTAGAAGTCAATAATCAGCAAAGATCTAGAACATTCATAAATATCTGAAATTTAAAGAACACACTCCTAAAAAATCAGTGGGTTAAAGATGAAATAGAAAGAGAAATTGCTAAATATCTAGAAACAAATGAAAATAAGAGCACAACATATCAAAACTTCTGGGATGCAGTGAACATGGTATTGGGGGTAAATTTATAGCTTTAATGCATACATTATAAAGGAAGAAAGAGCTAAAATCAAAGAACAATGGAACAACTGAAGAACCTAGAAAATGAACAGCAAACTAATCCTAAACCAAGTAGAAGAAAAGAAATAAGGAATAAAGGAGAAGTAAATGACATAGAGAACAAAAACACAATAGAGAGAACAAATAAAACCAAAAGTTTGTTCTTTTAGAAGATCAACAAGATTGACAAACCTTTAGCTAGACTGACAAAATCCAAAAGAGAGAAGACCCAAATAAACAAAATAATAAATGAGAGAGGGGATATTACTGTGGATCCCCAAGAAATTTAAAAATCATAAGTGGATACTATGAACAATGCTACAATAACAAACTAGATAATTGAGAGGAAATGGATAATTTCCTGCAAACACATGAACAACCTAGATTGACCAAGAAGAAATAGAAGACCTCAACAAATCAATCACAAGCAGAGATCCAATCAGTCATCAAAAAGCTTCCCACAAATAAAAACCCAGGGCCAGAAGGCTTCACAGGGGAATTCTACCAAACTTTCCAAAAAGAACTGATGCCAGTCTTAAATTCTTTCAAGAAAATTGAAGAAAATGGAACACTACCCAACTCATTTAATGAAGCCAACATCACTCTAACACCAAACACTGGTAACAATGCTACACACAAGAAAGGAAAACTTTCTTTTTTTCTCCCTCATGAATATAGACTCAAAAATTCTCAATGAAATACTTACAAACCAAATCCAAAGACACATTTAAAAAATTATACATGATGATGAAGTGGGGTCCACTCCAGACATGCAAGAATGGTTCAAGATAAGAAAATCAATCAATGTAAAACAACACATTAACAAAACAAATGGGAAAAATCAAATGATCACCTCAATAGATGCTAAAAAAGCATTTGACAAAATTCAGCATCCTTTTTTGATAAAAACACTTCAAATGGTAGGAATTGAAGGAATCTTCCTCAGTGTCATAAAGGGCATATATGAAAAACCCACTGCCATCATATAACACAATGGTGACAGCTGAAAGCCTTCCCTCTAAGATCAGGAACAAGACAAGAATGCTCACTGACATCACTATTATTCAACATTGCGTTAGAAGTTCTAGCCAGAGTAATTTTGCAAGACAAACAAATAAAATGCATCCAAATTAGAAAGGAAGAGGTAAAACTGTCATTATTTGCAGATGATATGATCTCATATTTGGAAAACCCTGAGAAATCAAAAATTTAGCAGTGTCAGGATACAAGATTAACACGCGTAAGTCAGTAATGTTCCTAAACACTAGAAATGACCTAACTGAAGAGACATTCAAGAAAAAGATTCCATACTCAAGAGCAACTGAAAAAACAATGAGTACCTAGGAATAAACTTAACCAGGGATATAAAAGACCTCTACAGAGAAAATTATGTAACTTTACTCAAAGAAATAGAAGAAGACTTAAAGACATGGAAAAATATTCCATGTTCATTGATAGGAAGGCTAAATGTTAAGATATCAATTCTACCCAGACGCCTCTACAGATTCAATGCAATCCCAATCAAAATTCCAACAACCTACTTTGCAGACATGGAAAAGCTAATTATTAAATGTATTTGGAAGGGAAAGGCCTCACATTGCTAAAAACATTCTACAAAAATAATGAAAGGGGAGGACTTACACTTCCTGACTTTGAAGCCTACTATAAAGCCATACTAGTCAAAACAGCATGTTATTGTTACAAAGATAGACATATTGATCAATGGAATCAAACTGAAAATTCAGAAATAGACCCCCAAGTCTATGGTTAACTGATGTTTGATTAGGCCCCCAAATCCACTGAACTGGGACAGAACTGTTTCTTCAACAAATTGGGCTGGGAGAACTGGATATCCATATTCAAAAAAGTGAAAGAGGAGCCCTAACTCACACCCTACACAAAAATTAATTCAAATTGGATCAAATACCACAATATAATAGACAATACTATAAAACTCCTAGAAGATAATGTAAGGAAACATCTTCAAGACCTAGTATTAGTAGGTCAGTTAGACTTTATACCCAAAGCACAATCAACAAAAGAAAAAAAAATAGATAAATGGGAACTCCTCAAAATTAAAAGCTTCTGTACCTCAAAGGAATTTGTCAAAAGGTGAAGATCCAGCCAACGCAATGGGAAAAAAATTATTTGGAAGCCATGTATCTGATAAAAGCCATATATCTTACATACAAAAAGAAATGCTTCAACTCAATGACAATTGTACAAACAGCCAATTATAAAATGGGCAAAAAATATGAAAAGACATTTCTCTGAGAAGAAAATACATATGGCTATAAAACAGATAAAATATATTCATTTTCATTAGCTATTAGGAAGATGCCAATCAAGACCATAATGAGATATCATCTCAAACCAATTTGAATGGCTGTGACTAAACAAACAGGAAACTACAAATGCTGAAGAGGATACATAGAACTCAGAACTATTATTCATTGCTGGTGAGACTGTATCAGGCACTCAGGAGGACAGTTCCTTAGAAAACTAGATATAGAGTTAACCTACAAACCAGCAATTTCACTTCTCATTATATACCTGGAAGATGAAAGCAGTGACACAGATATTTGCAAACCAATTGTGCCAGTTTGAATGTATTATGTCCCCCAGAAAAAGTCATATTCTTTGATGAAATTTTGTGGGGATTAAGTTGGAACGTTTGGATTAGGTTGTTTGCATGGAGATGCACCCCACCCAACTGTAGATGATAACTGATGGGATATTTCCATGGAGGCGTGGCCCTACCCATTGAGGGTGGGCCTTGATCAGTGGAGCCATATAAACTTGCTGACTCAGAGATGGAACTCAGTGCAGCTGTGAGTGATGTTTTGAAGAGGAGCAAGCTTTCTAGAGAGGAATGTCCTGGGAGAAAGCCATTTTGAAACCAGAACTTTGGAGCAGACGCCAGCCATGTGCCTTCCCAGCTAATAGAGGTTTTCTGGACGCCATTGGCCATCCTCCAGTGAAGGTACCCGATTGCTGATGTGTTACCTTGGACGCTTTATGGCCTTAAGACTGTAACTATGTAACCCAATAAACCCCCTTTTTATAAAAGCCAATCAATCCATCTCTGGTGTTTTGCATCCTGCAGCATTAGCAAACTAGAACACCAATGTTCATAGCAGCATTGTTCACAATTTCCAAGAAATGGAAGCAATCCAAATGTCCTTCAACATATGACTGAATAAACAAAATGTGGTATATACACATAATGGAATACCATGTGGCAGTGAGAAGGTCATGAAACATAAGACAAAATGGATGAACCTTGGAAACATAATGTTGAGTGAAACAAGCCAGACACAAAAGAGACATATTGTATTTCAACACTAATGTGGACTCTGTGAATGGACAGGAGTGCAAGGGGCAATATGTATAGGATTTTAGAACAAAAACATTCCATATAGTATAAGGACATCAGGCCTCTAATATAATCATTAAAGGGGCTTAAGACTTGATGTTTTACCAAGATTAATGTTTAAGACTAAGACACAATCAATGCCATTTTGAATCCATGATTGCATTCTTCTCCCTTCAAGGATATTGTCTACTTTCTCAAACTTTGCCCTGGTTAAAGCAGTCTTTGTTAGGTTTTCAGTGTTGCATTCCTTTGTAGGAGGGGTTCTGGGCCCTGGGTCACCATAATCCACCCCATGTAACAGATTGCATTGACCACAGGACAGGCATTGAATCAACATACCACCATAACAATATACAAGACAACATAATAGTAATAATCCAGCACATAGGGAAGATAATCTTACAAAGAAGTGCCACCAAGGCTAAGAGAATTTAACCAAGTAGAAAGGGGGTCAGTAGACAATTGATCAATACTCTGTATGTGTTCTTGCATATGACTTAAAGCTTATGAAATATTACATGAATGCCCAGGAATACATACACAATATTGTATTTTAATAAGGGCACATATTCCACCTAGTGCTGCAATTAAAATGTCTAAAGCTATTTTATTTTGTAAGACTACTTTGCATAATTGGGTGGTCTCAACATTTAACAATGATATTGCCAACTTAGATTCATTAAGCACATGAGCTGTATGATTACCTAAATCTGTTATATGCTTTTCAGTAACCATCACAGCTCCCCCTGGGGAAAGACTTGCTAAAGGATAAAACCACCATGAGGTGTGCTTTAACCAATATCTAGATTTACCATTTCCCAATTGCTAGGTGTGTATAGTAAAGAATCATATATTGTGGCATGGGGATATGGCTGCCCCCATGTACAGTGTCCTGTCCAATTGTAAGGTAAATAGGGCCATACATAGTGCCCACATGTTCAAAGCCACCCCACAGAGAAGGCATGTGCTCCTTGTCTGTGGGAGGCACTTTGACATTGGGAAAGGCTATCATGCTTTAGATTAATGGTAACATTACACACTTTTGAGGGTAACGACCCTATATCTTGGTTTCCATTAATATGTTCCATGCAGACAGTGCATTATGGTCTAAGGATACTGCTTCCACTGTCAGCCATCCCTATTCCATCACTTACAGCATACTCTAATATAGTCTTGGTCTTAATTTTACTTGTTCCCTCACAAGGGAATAAATATAAGCTCACATCGCATTATAAGATGGTAATTGGATTTCAGTCTTAAAAGAGAAATTGTCACTCCAGATTTGTTGGTGTACTTAGTTCTCCCATGTCATCTCATGTAGTCCAGTTAGCAGGAGCTATAGTCCAGGGAAGGCCGGTAAAACCCAAAGATGCCAAGTCTTTGCAGACCCAACATTGGGTTCAATTGTGGTCATGAATTACCACTGAAGCTCACCGTAGAAAAGTGCTTGCTAGGGCACTATGGGCTAAAAAGAAATGTGTTTGCAGGGAACAATAAGGGGTAAAATTGTTTATTTAATAATACACAGTTCCAATGGCTAACAGTAAAGTACCACAAAGAGGGACATGATGTGGAGGTTTTAAATACCAGATATTCTCCCCCTGTAAGTCTTGAGAGTTCTCCACTGTAACAATTGTTAGTCTAAGCATAAGAAGGATCCACATAATTATACATAAAGTTCCTATGAAAATAGGAGATCCTGGATCAGTGATAAAAATTTTAACAGCCATTTTTTGTGGGTCATATTACAATGTTTGGGGTGACTCTCATTCCCCATGGGCTTAAGATTCTTACTCAGCACAGCTGTATAGGCCAGCACCAAGGCCAAAGGACCTCATTTCCCCCTGTTGTATGGTATGAGGCATAGGTAACAATAAATTATTATTATTCCCCCTTTTCAGCTGTAAAGTGGCTGGCCCTTTAATTTATATCCTTAGTGCTTGCATTGACCCTGCTGTTAGCATTTCAGCTGGAGCTGGGGATGCAGCCAGCAGTGTAGAGTTTAGGCAGGTTAGGGCCAGATATAGCCTTTTAGTCCATTGCTGTAGGGATTTCTTATAATCTTTCAACTATTCCTTTAAGAGGCCATTCATTCTTTCTATAAGACTTGCATATGTGCAGTTATAAGGTAGATGAAAAGTCCACATTACATTGTAGTCCATAGCCCATGCCTTGGACATTCCCCAGTGTCTATTTGCATAGGTATCCTGCAGAAGGTACTCACCTTTACTAGACAGTGTATGGTTGCTCACTGATTAGCTTTCCCCACTGGAAAAGCTAACAGAATTCCTGTGGCAAAACATGCTGCAGTGACTGCATGCCTTGCCCCTTCCAAGGGCAGAAGGGAGCCAATGTAGTCCACTTGCCATTGGGTAACTGTAGCCTGTGATCAGCCAATGTGTCCCATCAGGTGGGGCAATCAGTGCAGTCATTGAAGGGAGCATGATGGACAATCCCATGTGATGTCTATAAGTTGTTGGCATGTGGTGGGTAGCTGGAACTGCTGGGATAAATGCAATAGGTTTGAAATTTTGTGTCCACTCTTTCCATTAAGCCAGTTGACCACTTCTCAGGTTTCAGTAGTGTAGCTCCTGATTTAAGCAAGGGCATCTACTTCAACATTTCTGGAGTAATATGTTAGAAGTGTGGGCAGGGACATGACAGTTACCTTTTGTTGCCAGCAGGCATCCTAGATGTCTTACCACAGTTCTCATTCCCATCAGGGCTGACAAATGATTGTTCATTTTTCTTGTTTCCAGGTTGCCATCCAGGTCATGGGGCCTTTGTGAACAGCCCAGCTGTCAGTACAGATAGTTAGCAGGTCTCCTGCTTCATGCACTGCGATCATCAATAATTCAGCCAATTGACAGCTTTGCATAGTGCCAGTCTACACTACATAGAGTCAATACTGTGTTGTATTGCCATGGTTGTCCATCCCTGTTGGAGGCTGCCCACTAGTGAATCCATCAGTATACCAAGTAGACTTGGAAATTGTTCATGTGTGCTCTATAGTGGGGAGTTCAACAGCTATTTCAGGTGTGACCATTTTAGCTGTTGAATCTTCTACACATGACACTGGTCCTAAAATTTCCTACATCTCAGCACTAAGAGGACTGGTATTGAAAACACAGTGCTGCAACAAGTAGTCTTTCCACTTTGTTAAGTTTCTTAATTGTGCACAGCCAGAGTGTGGCTTATTGGCAATGTCCACAATCCACCCATGTATAGGGAGGGCAGTTCTCATAGCGACAGCATTATATGCAGCATACTGTTGCTTTTCTAAGGGGCTGTATGTTGATTCCACCATTTTCCATAATTGTAACCAGAACCCTAGAGGCACTCATTTAGAATATTGCCTTTGCCACAAACACCACAAAAATCCAATGTCAGTGGTAGCCACATCTGATTCACAGGGTAAATCAGAATCTACCCATCTCAATTCTTGTGTCTGTGCTATTACCCCTTTTGTTTTTTCAAAAGCAGCCTGTTTGGGGTCATCCTATTCCCAATGGTGGTCTTTTCTAATTAGCATATACAAAGGTTTTAATATTTGAACTAAATGGGGAATGAAAGGTCTTCTATATCCTAGTAGTACTAGAAAGGCCATTAATTTCTTTGACATATGCAGTGTAGGAAAACATTGTACCTCATAAATTACTGCAGAAGGAATAGTTTTTGTCTTACCCAACCATACAACACTCAAGAATTTCACAGAGCAGCCAGGGCCTTGTAGCCTGTTACAGTTGATTGCCCATCCGTGGCTCTAGAGGTAGTATTTTAAGGTTTCTGACACCACTTTGAGTTCTGAAAGAGAATTGCTGATTAAGATAATATCATCAATATAGTGAAATAAAGTCAAAAAATTGGTTTTCTCCCAATTGGCCAAGTCTTTGCCATAGGCTGTGGCAAATGGCCAGGCTGTGTAAATGGCCTTGTGGGAGACTGATGAAATTCCCGTTTTCCTTCCTAGATGAAAGCAAAAGGTTGACTTGCTTAATCTAAGGGAATACTGAAGAAAGCATTAGCTAAATCTAAGACAAAATGATAATGACATAAATGAGTGCTAATTTCTTATAGTAAAGAGGTAATGTTTGAAACTGCTGCATACAAGGGTGCATTACATTATTTAATTCATCGTAATTCACTGTCATTTGCCAGGTTCCATCAGGTTTCCTTATTGGCTACCCGTGGCTATTACAAAGGCTGTGGGTTGGTACTAATATTCCCTCGCCCTCTAGTTCCTTAATGGTTGCAGAAATCTCTTGATGTCCCACTGGGAGCTTATAGTTTTTAATGGCTACAATCTTCTGAGGTTGTGGTACTTTTACAGGGAAACATTTAACCTCCCCCTTTAAGCCCAATTTCACTACTGTACATTGGAGGTGGAATTCTCCTATGGTAGTTTGTAATCTGGAATTTAAGAGAAGGTCAATAACTAATATATAGTCAGCTATAAGAGAAATATATACAGCATAATCCTGGGGTGGGCAGTGTCATAATTTGATCTTTCAAATTAAGATCAAATTATGTCATTTGGCTCTGTCTTCCCCCATAGCTGTCTTTGGCCAGCACAGGTCCAATAAGTTGGGCTTCATTTCCATAAATTAAAGTATATTCTGCCCCAGTGTCTAGTAGCACTAACACTCTCTGTTAGTAGGGGACCAGTAAATAGTTAATTCTACATGGGGCCTCTGATCCCCATTCACACCTGGGGATCAAGGACCCTCCCCTATGGGAGAGGAAAGGGAGCTTGCCAAGTCTCCTCCAGGGGTCCTGAGGGTTCTTGTGTTTTTGAAGGGGGTTTCTTAGTCAGTTTGTCTTCCCCTTCAGCTCTTTGGGGATTCATTTTAGTAAATCTTTTCTCTCTGGGTAATTTGCTCCAAAATTTAACTAAAACAGTATTTGGTTGTTTGTCTATGGTTTCTAGATCTGTCCCTCAGGCAATTATATCAGCCCACATTTGCTTATGTGAGAACCAATTAGGTTCTTCCATCATGTTCTCAGGAGGTCTCTCCCATGGACCTCACTCTTTTCTGGAGCCACTCAGGTTCCCTGAGATCTGCTATGGCTTGACCAGCTCTCAAAATAGGCTGTCCCACTAGATGACTCAAAATGGACATGAGAGGTCCATGAAAATGATTAGGAGCAATATGCAGGATGGTGTCTTTCATTTGTGCTGTAAAAATTTCATTGTTGGGGACTGCAGCTGAGAGAGACATTTTGAAGACAGCCGCTGAAAGCAGACTTTTGCTGACACTTTTGCCCAGTGTTTACCCCAGAGAAGCTAAAGGAGGACAAAACACCCCAAGAGAAACATTTTGAAGAACACACAGGAGCTGAAAGAGGAGCTGGGACACAACCTGGGATCAGCAGATGTCAGCCAGATGCCTTCCAAGGTAATAAAGGTTTTCCAGACATCATCAGCCTTCCTTCAGACTCTAAATTTGTAAACAAATAAACCCTCTTTATAAAAGCCAATCCATTCTGGTATTTTCCATAATGGCAACATTAGCAAACCAGGACAGGAACCATGTAAATTTTAAGATGAAACTTCCCATTGCTAATCCCCACCCCATCTGCTAGTAACCTGCATTATAGACTCTGTTCAATAAATTTACTCATTCTAATTATTTCAAATCAGTCTTGTTGTGGTTTTAATTCTCATTTGCCTGATACCTAATGATGTCCAGCATCTTTTTATCTGGATTGGGATATATTTCTTTATATGATTTGGGAGTCAGCATATAATACATAAAGAAACTACTTGTGTAATCAAATTATGTCAACAAGATGAAGGAGCAAAACCCTCCAGGATTTTGTCCCCTAAGAGCAAGTTTAAAAAAACAACAGCAGAAACTGGCTGAACCAACTTTCTCAAAGCTCTAGAAAACAGTTAAAACTTGCAGTCTCTGAATTAGCAAAAATTTAAGAAAAAGAAAGCAAGTTTAAAATGATAGATAAAACTTGTTACATTTTCCACTTCCCACCCACACCCTGATTCAGTGTGTCACCAAACCATAATCTCAATATGGATTCATGGCACTAAGTTCCAGAGAAAATAGAATAAATCTCATGTGGATACTGGAGTCCATGTATTCCTGTACCAATCTGTCAGATGTCAACTGTCAAGAGCCTCTGTTTAGCTTGATTGAAAACTTTTGGTAATGGATAGTGGGGAGGGTAGAACTTCATTGTGAAAGTAATTAAAAACACTGAATTTTACATTTGAAAATGATGAAAATGGGAAATTTTGGGTGGCATATATGTCACCAGAATAAAAACTTTTTAGAAGCATAGAATTCTAGGACATAAAGAATGAACATAGGACTTCTGGGAAGATGGTAGATTAGAAGAGGCAGAGCAAACTTCTCCATTAAAAAAAAAAAAAAAAAACTAGATAAAGGGCAGAAAGTTCCCCAGAACAGCAGATCCAGGTTGTAGCTGCCCAGACAGGGATCTCTACAACACACAGTGAGGACTTGGATAGAGATGGACAGACTGCACCTGAAAGGACTGGTTGAGTCTGCACTATCACCAAGGATAGGCTATTCTAATACACTAAAAACTAGCCATATAATGCATAAGACTAGACCCCAGAATGACCTTTGAACTCAATTCAAAATCTCTCAGCAACTGAAATGTTATTCTGTTTCATTTCTCTAACCCCTTTTGATAAAGAAGGCTTTCTCACTCCCACAATGCCAGGTCCAGCCTCATCCATGAGTCATATCCCATGTTACCAGGGAGATTTACACCCCTGGAATTAATGTCCCATGTAGGTGGGAGGGTAATGTGTTTACCTGCCAAGTGGGCTTAGAGAGAGAGACCACATCTGAGCAACAAAATAGGTTCTCTAGTGGAGACCCTTAGGCAAAATTATAAGTAGGTTTAGCCTCTTCTTTGCACTATCAGGCTTCATAAGGGCGAGCTCCAAATTCAAGGTCTTGGCCTACTAAATTGGTAGTCCCCAATGTTTGCATGAATATAAGGAATTCCTCAGATGGATAAATTTAATATTTCCACATTTTTCCCCAGTCCTTCAAGGAGGCTTTTCAAATACATTTTTATCCTCTACCCAGATTACTCTGAGATGTATCAGGGCTTCACACTAACCTGTACAAACCTACAAGTTCTCACTCCCTATTCAAGGTTCCATGTAATTAAGGTGTTTGAATAAACTGACCATACAGTTTGAATTATATAGTGTGCTAGAGAAAATAAAGATTTTCCACCAAATAAACATCTCTTTCTTTGGTCTCACACAGAATTTGAAGTTTTAAAATACAGCCAGTAGCATTCTTTACTCATTAGTCTGATTTGCCTCAGTCCAAACCAAGGTCATTTCATTGATATCTTGTAATTGAAATCAGATCTCTCCTTCAGTTTATTTAACATTTTCTGTATGGGTTAATGTTAATAGCTACCAAACACTAGTTCTGATTCTCAGGTGTCACACAGATATGTGAAGTTCCAGGGACTGACCAGAATATACAAAAGTGCTCAGCATCTCAGAATCTAGAAATAACCATTATACTCAGGAATAGATGTAACTGATGTAAGAGCTTACACACTAGGAATGGTTACAATAGACCTTCCCCTGATAACCTATGCTCTCAGATTCAATTCTCAGCATTTGCACATTATAGTCAATATTAGCAAAGCATTATAGTGTCTATCTTTTCATTTCTAGCTTATTTCATGCAACATACTGTTCTCAAGTTCCATTTACCTAGTTACACACATCATAACTGCATTTCTTCTTGCAGTTGCTCAATATTCCATTGTATGTATACACTAGAATTCACCATTCCATCCATCAGTCAATGTACCCTTAGACTACCTCCATCCATTACAAATCATGAACACCGCACCATAAGAAACAGTGTAGAAATGAACATTCATGCCCCTGCTCTTGGTTCTTCCAGGTATACACCCAATAAAGGGGATGCAGGACCATATGGTAACACCATACTTACCTTCCTGTGGAACAACCACACTGCCCTCCAGAGGGGCTACACCCTTCTACTTACCCACCAGCAGTGATTAGGTACATCACTCTCTCCATATTTTCTTCAGCACTTGTATCCTTCTGTTTATGTTTTAAACATTCAACCCTAAGTAAACAATCATTGGTTTCCAATATAATCCACAGAGATGCATTAACCAACACATTCTATATGTAGACATTTCCATTTCCTATGCAAAAAAAGAAGAGGAAAAAGAAAAAAAAAGAAGAGGAAAAATTGCCTAATAAAATATAAAAGATTGAAAAATATATTTAAAAGTTCAAACAAGAACACCATCAAGAATCCCATACTCCTCCCTTATATCCCTCTCTTAGACAAACTACATTTTAGTATATTGCCTTTGTTAAAACTAGTGGGGGCATATTAAAGTGCTACTGTTATCTATAGAGTCTAGTTTCCACTGAGTATATTATTCCCCAATACCATCCCATTCCCAACACCTTGCAATGTTGACATTCATTTATTCTCCCTCATGTAAAAATATTCTTATATTTGCACTCTTAATCACCACCATTGACCACTCTAGGTTTAACTTAGTTATAGAATCCCAGGCTTTATCTTCTGTCTTTCCTTCTGGTGTCCTACATTTCCCTAGCCTTCATCTTTCAACCATACTCACACTCATCATTTTTCATTGTACTTACAATACTGTGTTACCATAATGCAGTATCATGCAATTTCTGGATCTATACCACCAATCCTGTTTAACATTTTATATTCCTTCAGCACCAAATGACTGATCTCTACCCTCTTTCTGCCTCCTGATAACCTGTGTTCTGAGATTTAACTCTCAAAGTGTGCTCATTAATGTTGGCTCATATTAGTGAGACAAGACAGCATTTGTCCTTTTGTTTCTGGCTAATTTCACTCAACATAACATCTTCAAGGTTAGTCCATGTTGCTGTATGTTTTATGATGTTAGTCTTACAGCTGCATAATATTCCACCGTATGTATATATGACAGTTTATACACTCATCCATTGATGGACATTTGGGCTGTTTCCAACTCTTGGGAATCATGAATAATGCTGCTGTAATCATTGGAATGTAAATGTCTGCTCTTGTCCTTGCCTTGGTTCTTCTGAATATATACCTAGTAATAGGAATGCTGGACCATAAGGTAATTCTATGCTGAGCTTAGTGAGGAATTGCCAACCTGCCTTCAAGAGTAGTTATAACATTCAACATTCCCACCAACACTTAATAAGTGTGCCTCTTTCTCTGTATCCTCTCCAGTACTTGTAATTTTCAGTGTTTTTTTATAATGCTGATTTTGGTAGGTGTGAGATGATATCTCATGGCTTTGGTTGGTATTTCCCTAATAGCCAATGAAATTGAGATCATTTCATATGTTTTTGAGCCATTTGAATGTTCCCTTCAGAAAAGTTTATGTCCATGTCTTTTGCCTATTTATTAATTGGGTTGTTTGTCTTTTACGATCTTTTTTTATATTCTGGATATTAAACCCATATTGGATATGTGGTTGCCAAATATTGTCTCCCATTGTGTAGGCTGCCTTTTTATTTTTCTGACAGAGTACTTTGACATGCAAAACTGTCCAATTTTGAGGAGATCCTATTTAACTATTTCTTCTTTCCATGCTTGTGCTTTGGGTGTAAGGCCTAGGAAACCACCTCTTATCACAAGATAATTAAGATATCTCTGACAGGAGGGGCAAGATGACAGATTGGTGAGGTGTATGTTTTAGTTACTCCTCCAGGGAAGTAGGTAGAAAGCCAGGCACTGGGTGGGCTGGACACCACAGGGCAATTTGACTTTGGGCATGCTTCATAGAACACTCATGAACATGTGGAACTGCAGAGATGAGTAAAATCTGTAAGTTTTTGTGGCCAGGGAATCGGTGCCCCTCCCTGCCAGGCTCAGTCCTGTGGGAGGAAGGGCCATCAGTGCTGGGAATGAGAAGGGAGAACTGTAGTTGCAGCTCTTATCAGAAACTCATTCTATTGATCCAAACTCCAATCATAGATAGACTGAGACCATATGCCAGAGAATCTGAGAGCAGCCAGCCCAGCAGAGAGGAGATAGGGATAGCAAAAAACAGCAAGAAAAAGCCAAAAATAAAAGCAAAGGCTTTTTGGAGTTCCGGTGAACATAGAAAGGGGAAGGGCAGAGCTCAGGCCCTAAGGCCCATATGCAAATCGGGAAGAAAAACTGATCCCTCTGCCCCCTGGACCTTTCATTAATGGCCCTAATTGCTGTGTCCCTTAGCATTTCAATAACCCATTAGATCTGTGAGGAGGGCACTTTTTTTTCCCAATCTTTTTTTCTTTTTCTAAAACAATTACTCTAAGAAGCCCAATACAGAAAGCCTCAAAGACTTGAAATTTGGGCAGGTCAAGACAAGAGCAGAACTAAGAGAGCTCTTTGACAAAAGGCAATAATCCAGTGGCTGAGAAAGTTCACTAAACACAACTTCCCAAGAAAAGGGGGGCGTCCACTCACAGCCATCATCCTGCTGGACAGGAAATGCTCCTGCCCGTCACTGGCCCCATAGCCCAGAGCTGCCCCAGACAACCGAGTGTGATGGAAGTGCTTCCAATAACACACACACACACCACAAAATTGGGCGTGAACATTAGCCTTCCCTGCACCCTCAGCTTGTTATCCCAGAGTTGGGAAGGTGGAGCAGTGAGAATTAACAAGCCCCATTTAGACATCATTTCACCAGACTGGGAGCCTCCCTACACAGCCCTGCAGCCAAGAACCACCCTGGTGGGATGGCACTCACCTGTGACATAGCACAGTCATCCCTCAACAGAGGACCAGGGGGTGCACGGCCTGGAAGAGGGACCCACTCACAAGTCTCAGGGGCCATATGCCAATACTAAGGACATATGGGTCAGTGGCAGAGACAAACTGTGGCAGGACTGAACTGAAGGATTAGACTATTGCAGCAGCTTTAAAACTCCAGGAACACCAGGGAGATTTGATTGTTACAACTGCCCACCCTCCTTGACCACCCAGATACATGCCCCACGTACAGGGCGGGCAAAACCAACTACACATGCAAGCTTGGTACACCAATTGGACCCCACAAGACTCACTCCCCCACTCACCACAAAGGCAAAGTAGGGGAGAACTGGCTTGAGGGGAACAGGTGGCTCATGGACGCCACCTGCTGGTTAGTTAGAGAAAGTGTACTCCACAAAGCTGTAGATCTGACAAATTAGAGACAAGGATTTCAGTAGGTCTACAAGTCCTAAAATAACCCTATAAAGTTAGGTGAATGCCAAGACGCCAAAAACAACAGAAAATTTTAAACCATATGAGAAAACCAGACTATATGGATAACCCAAGCCCAAGCACCCAAATCAAAAGATCAGACAAGACACAGTATCTAGACCAACTAATCAAAGAACTAAAGATGAATGATGAGACCATGGCACAGGATATAAAGGACATGAAGAAGAGCATGGCACAGGATATAAAGGACATTAAGAAGACCCTAGAAGAACATAAAGAAGACATTGCAAGACTAAATAAAAAAATAGATGATCTCATGGAAATTAAAGAAACTGTCGACCAAATTAAAAAGATTCCAGATACTCATAGTACAAGACTAGAGGAAATTGAACAATGAATCACTGACCTGGAAAATGACAGAATGGAAAATGAAAGCACAAAAAAAAAGAATGGGGAAAAAATAAAAAAAATAAAAATGACCTCAGGGATATGATAGATAATATAAAACATCCAAATATAAGACTCATTGGTGTTCCAGAAGGGGAAGAAAAGGGTAAAGGTATAGGAAGAGTATTCAAAGAAATTGTTGGGGAAAACTTCTCAAATCTTCTAAATACCATAAATACAAAAATCACAAATGCCCAGGAAACTCCAAATACAACAAATCCAAATAAACCCACTCCGAGACATATTCTGATCACACTGTCAAGTACAGAGGAGAAGGAGCAAGTTCTGAAAGCAGCAAGAAAAAGCAATTCACTACATAAAAGGAAATAGTATAAGACTAAGTAGTGACTACTCAGCAGCCACCATGGAGACAAGAGGGCAATGGCATGACATATTTAAAATTCTGAGTGAGAAAAGTTTCCAACAAAGGATACTCTATCCAGCAAAGCTCTCCTTCAAATTTGAGGGAGAGCTTAAATTTTTCACATACAAACAAATGCTGAGAGAATTTGCCAACAAGAGATGTGCCCTACTGGAGATTCTAAAGAGAGCCCTACAGACAGAGAAACAAAGAAAGGAGAGAAAGACATGGAGAAAGGTTCAGTACTAAAGAGATTCGGTATGGGTACATTAAAGGATATTAATACAGAGAGAGAAAAATATATATGACAAACATAAACAAAAGGATAAGATGGCTGAATCAAGAAATGCCTTCAGAGTTATAATGTTGAATGTAAATGGATTAAACTCCCCAGTTAAAAGATATAGATTCACAGAATGGATCAAAAAAATCAACCATCAATATGTTGCATACAAGAGACTCATATTAGATACAGGAACACAAACAAATTGAAAGTGAAAGGATGGAAAAAAATATTTCATGCAAGCTACAGCCACAAGAAAGTGGGTGTAGCAATATTAATCTCAGATAAAATAGACTTTAAATGCAGGGATGTTTTAAGAGACAAAGAAGGCCACTACATACTAATAAAAGGGGCAATTCAACAAGAAGAAATAACAATCATAAATGTTTATGCACCCAATCAATGTGCCACAAAATACATGAGAGAAACACTGGCAAAACTAAAGGAAGCAATTGATGTTTCCACAATAATTGTGGGAGATTTCAACACATCACTCTCTCCTATAGATAGATCAACCAGACAGAAGACCAATAAGGAAATTGAAAACCTAAACAATCTGATAAATAAATTGGATTTAACAGATATATATAGAACATTACATCCCAAATCACCAGGATATACATATTCTCCAGTGGTCATGGAACTTTCTCCAGAATAGATCATTTGCTGGGACATAAAACAAGGCTCAATAAATTTAAAAAGATTGAAATTATTCAAAGCACATTCTCTGACCACAATGGAATAAAATTAGAAGTCAATAACCATCAGAGACTTAGAAAATTCACAAATGCTTTGAGGTTAAACAACACACTCCTAAACAATCAGTGGGGTAAAGAAGAAATAGCAAGAGAAATTGCTAAATATAGAGAGACTAATGAAAATGAGAACACAATATACCAAAACGTATGGGATGCAGCAAAAGTGGAACAGAGGGGGAAATTTCTAGCACTAAATGCATATATTAAAAAGGAAGAAAGAGCCAAAATCAAAGAACTAATGGATCAACTAAAGAAGCTAGAAAATGAACAGCAAACCAATCCTAAACTAAGTAAAAGAAAAGAAATAACAAGGATTAACGCAGAGATAAATGACATAGAGAACAAAAAAAAAACAATAAAGAGGATAAACAACACCAAAAGTTGATTCTCTCAGAAGATCAAAAAGATTAACAAGCCCCTAGCTAGACTGACAAAATCAAAAAGAGATAAGACCAATATAAACAAAATAATGAATGAAAAAGGTGACATTACTGCAGATCCCGAAGAAATTAAAAAAAATTATAAAAGGATACTATGAACAACTGTATGACCACAAACTGGATGAAGTAGAGGAAATGGACAATTTCCTGGAAACATACGAACAACCTAGACTGACCAAAGAAGAAAAAGAAGTCCTCAACCAACCAATCACAAGGAAAGAGATCGAATCAGTCATCAAAAAGCTTCCCACAAATAAATGTCATATTTATTTATTGAGCCTTGTTTTATGTCCCAGCAAATGATCAGGGTCACATGGCTTCACAGAGGAATTCTAGCAAATTTTTCAAAAAGCACTGACACCAATCTTACTTAAAGTCTTTCAAAGAATTGAAGAAAATGGAACACTACCTAACTCATTTTATGAAGCTAAAATCAATCTAATACCAAAATCAGGCAAAGATGCTACAAAAAGGGAAAACTACAGAGCTTATCTCCCTAATGAATACAGATGCAAAAATCCTCAACAAAATACTTGCTAATTGAATCCAAAGACACATTAAAAAAAATCATACACCATGATCAAGTGCGGTTCATTCCAGGCATGCAAGGATGGTTCAACATAAGAAAAATCTATCAATATATTACAACACATTAACAATTCGAAAGGGAAAAATCAAATGATCATCTCAATAGATGCTGAAAAAGCATTCAACAAAATCCAACATCCCTTTTTGATAAAAACACTTCAAAAGGTAGGAATTGAAGGAAACTTCTTCAATATGATAAAGAGCATATATGAAAAACCCACAGCCAGCATAGTACTCAATGGTGAGAGACTGAAAGCCTTCCCTCTAAGACCAGGAACAAGACAAGGAAGCCCACTATCACCACTGTTATTCAACATTTTGCTGGACGTGCCAGCCAGGGC